>NC_066286.1:9401439-9704469 GCF_905404315.1 Leptidea sinapis | reverse complement strand
TTTACACGTTAATCGGCTTGTTTTGGTGCTATACAGTTATGTAAGGTGACACGGAGTCCTTATTCTTTTACTAGTCCGTAAGTATATAGTAGCCTATACTGTCTCGAAAATAACATAGTATGTTAGTTTCGAGACAGTCGTTTGTTGAAAATGCACAAAATAAATTTGTTACCAAATTCATCAAAATTGTTAAAACACCTTTAGGTATGTGGTAAAGGTAATGCACTTACATGTAGAATGTAATACTATAACTTAAGAGACTTTCTTAATGATACCTCAGATTGGGAATGGAGCGACCACCCCTAGGCTATTGAATTATAAATTTCATGGTACCAAATTATATTATTGTGACAAAATTTAATAAAAAAAAGAAGAAGTAAGCTGATTTTCTTACGTCTTAGGCATAAATTTTCAAATGGGTGTTAGTTATTGCCGTTCAATAAGTGATTTTAAACCCGATTTTGAATAAAAATATACGAATTTGAAGTACTTCGTTTGTTTGGTAAATTTTAATGGCTATTGAGAAATATAACTTCCTATAAAGTTATCACTTAATTTATTAAAGTTTAATAAATAAAACCACATGCACCTACTAAAATTTCTTTCAGAGGCTGCAAACTAGTATAAATAACACTTTAGTTAAGTCATCGTCTCTTAACCGACAAGTTACAAAGCGCAAGCACTCAAGTTACCCAGTACCTAAGTTGGGATACTTAGATGACGTAATTAGTTTCAAAGTTGTTACAGTCCCCGCGAATACCAATGCGGTCAGCTGTTCCCAAACTTGTTGTTAATTATTAGTGAGTAGGTGTTACATGAAAGATGGGCACATTTTATGTCAAGCCGTATAATATTCAAAAGATGTTACTTTTTTAGAACAGGGAGATAATCAAGTTTATGTTAACTATAGTGATTATCACCACCGGCTTCAGGTAATAGCGAGAGAATTTTAGGACCTGGACGAGAGAATTTCATCTATTCCATGATTTAAGCTTGAAATTTTTGAGCTTTGTAAAGTTTGCAGTTTATATGCTACATTACTGCTGTGAAACGAAGGGGTAAAGAAGACATTTCTTAGTAATAGGTAAGTATCTATTCCTACTGGTAGTAGAGATTCAAAAAGAGGAAGCAAAGAAGATGGGTTCTTGGGAAACCCGTGACAATGCCTTATGACTGCAAAACTGCGTGCTGTTTGATTTCTTATGCTCTATTTCTTGTAATAATTTATTAAGTTGAAGCACTTTGTACGATTACTCGAGAGACCGACATCCTTGTGCTCGATAAGTCTCAAAAGAACTAAACCTTTTGAGTTAGTGTAGTGAAAAGCTAGTCTAATATAGTGCAGTGAGTAAAAATAAAAGTAACATATTGTAACATAAGGTAAAGGCCATAAGGACATAGTGTCTTCCCCTTAAAGCGCGGACTGACTAGGATTGTAAATGCTACAACCGACGCTACAATATTTGTGTTGATCAAAGTTAGCTAAGCTGCAAATGGCCATTTATTTTACTGATTTTCTTTTGTTTATCCAAAATTTACAGATTAAATTGAATATTTGTTCGGTTTAAGTTTTAGAAAAGTACTAATTCTATTAAACTTAAAAAAAATATATATATTTTATCGCTGAAAATTCAGAGATTTTTGACTTCAAAGTTTATTTTTGGGAAGCAACTTCCAAATTTTTTATTGGATATTTCAATTTATATATAAATATTCTATTCGATTCAAAATTTTCTTTATGTCCTTCTTTGTGGACTGTATTTTTTGCGTCGGAATATTTTCATTGCGTTATGTTGTAATCGACTCTCTAAGAAACCAATTTTTGTGGATATTGAGGTATGACCGCGCCTTAATAGAGACAATAAGAATAGTACTAATGGACACTTTCTTAGTTTTACTACTAGCTTAAGGCTAGATTGTGATTAACATGATAAAACTTAGGATGTTATCATAAAAGAAAAAAAGCTTTATGCTTTTTACTGTTTTCAGCAGTCGATCGAACACTGAAATAACTTGAGGAAAAGTTAAAATGGCAGCCCCCAAAAGCTACCAATACTAGCGTGATGAAGTAACAAGGGTCATATCATCAGAATGTTTACCATTTACAGGACAAATTTATATTAGAAGTACAAAGTTTTCCATTTATCCGAGATCCAGTTCAAGTACCAATTTAAAAAAATACTGCATTTATTTTTTTTTATATACATACATACTTTTAAATACCTACTAAACATCATAAGTACGTTAGGTTAATATCATTGTAACTAATAATTTAGTATACATTTGTGTAGATCATTATTTGCTTTTTGTGTTTATTCATTGTTTAATTGTTGTAAATTTAATTTACTTTAACTAGCCATAATTCAGAACATTATTTATTTCTCTTTAATTTCAATTAGAATTGTATAAACACTTTTTCGGTGTACCTAGCATTGAACACCTGAAAGTTTTACATAGTAAGATGTGGATAGCGTATCTGACTACAAGTTTATTAGTCTTATATGTTATTTATTTACGTACGTACTCTGTAAGCTGTAGTTGTTTGCTTTTCGTAATAAAAAAATAAATATAAAGTTAATCCAACAGCAAGATACAATACTTACCGTACGCTACTTGATAATATAACATTGTCAATATGCGTATCACTCCAGCTAGATATAAAATTAAATGAAAATAGGCAGGCGGTATCAGTCATGCCAGAATTTATGAAGTCATCCGCAGGGCATTTGCCGCTCTTTATATTATACCAGCTGTTTTAGAGATAAATGGTATTAACCGCCGCGATGGCAAGCTGTTGATGGCATGACTCTGATGGTTTGGGCACGGAGAAGGGCACTGGTGCAAGACACAACTTGTGTCGACACTCTGGCTCCTTCTTATGTCCAAGTTACGTCAGTTGGTGCTCATTGTACTTTGGTCTCAGTGAGTCTTGCATCTTTGTGCCGTTTGGTGTCGAGTCACTTGGCCCGTAGCGCCCAGAGGCGCGTAGAATGTACAAAATTCTATCTTCGGGGCTTAATACGGGTACTGAAAACCCAAGCCCGGGCAGCGATTTCGGACAACGGATCAGCCTAGCAATCCAACGTGGAAATGCTGCCAGTATTCCTGGTACACTTCCCCGTGACGAAATTAATGTAATCATAGTATTGTGAATTTAGTTACAACATATTTTATAAAGCAGTAAATTAAATAATGTAGATGCAGAATTAAATCCTCTATTAATAACTTTCGCTGGCGCAATAAGTTGCTGTAACAAAGGGGAATTCACTAGTTGCTAACAAGAGGTAGTTGTAGAGAAACTTCTAGAATTGTCACTAAAACTAGCGCATCCATTTGTCCGACAAAACTCTTGATTACCGAAATTTTCGGAATTCGCTGGACATTACTGTGGATTGCTCTGGAATGTGTCTAACTCAAAGTTTCCAGTTGTAATTATTGTTTGGGATTAAGTACTAAGTGTTGCTTCACTGGTTAGTGAATACAACCTTTTGCTTTGACTCCGTCTGCATATATCTACGTTTGTAATAACATAACTGCTATTTATAATAAAAAATAAATTATACCTACTAGACGTTCTCGGAATGTATCGTTGGTTTCATATGAGTACGGATATACTGTAGTTTAATTTAGTATGTTTTTTTTAATTACTAATTTAATTTAAATTTGTTCTTATATATTTTTCTTCTTATATGTGTAGAAGTAGTTGTAAAATATTTGTTAGATTTATATAATTCGTTATTATTTTATAGCAAACAAACAATCGTCATAAAATTATGTTTCATGCATTGCCTGTAAGTAGAATCGCAATTATCATTTTCTTTAAGAATGTTGTAATAAGAGTGGAATGTATGTTGTAATTTCTATAGGTATAAATAAATACTGACTGCAAGGAGAAAATCCCATTATAATTTTAACTTTTTTTTGTTTGGATATAAGATATATTTTGTAAAAAGCCTGTCGAAAAAACATCAAATCTCTGCATTCAATTTGACCAAATAACAGTGGCGCGGGTTGCCATTTATAACGCCACGAGCATTTTTTGACCTAGTTAAACAACGTGTCGCATAAAATACTTTTTCTACGACTAGATAATTTTAAATAAAACAATAAAAAACACACAAATATCACAAGTTTTCGAGTTGCCGCTTAAATGGGCGGGAAATGACTAAGCTGGTCCGCACAGTGTTTGTGTTAATAAGTATGTATGTATATTTAGTATGTATGTGAGTACGGTTAGTCGACAAACATGATTATTTTATTTTAACTTTTATAGTGAGTTATAATGCTAGTTGATAATATATAATATAATGTTAGTTGAGTTAATTTTTCGTTCAATTTTCAATGAATTCCAGTTGGGTAAAGGCCTGCTCCATTTCAATCCAATCCTTTTTATTTTTCCCTTTTTCGAGCCAGTTAGTTCGCCAATGATCTCTATAATGTAATCGGTCCACCTTTTATGAGATCTGCCCACGTTTTTCCTTCTTGATGCTTAATAAATAAATTTCAACTGGATAAAAAACACAGACTACAAAAATGATTTTTTTTAAATAAGGGACGAGACGAGCAGGATGCAGGACGTTCAGCTGATTCTTTAAAAACCCAAAAATACTACGGCGCCCTTCGGACATTACTGCTTCACGACAGAAAAAAGGCGCCGTTGAGGTACCCATAATCTAGCTGGCATCCTGTGCAATGGAGCCTCCCACTGGAAAAGCACTTATTTCGTATGTTTTTTCTCTGTTATTCACAGCTATGAAGGCGGAAACAAAACACTCATTATTATGAACGGAAGAAGAAGATGCAATCTCGAATATGGATACCGCAGAATTCGTTGATAAAATAAAAACGTGATTGATAACTTTTGCTCGTTACTCCGCGCTTAATTCATATCGCGACCCCTCGGGAATTCCTGAGAATTTCGGGAAAAAATGTAGCCTTTATTATTATATTCTCTCGATAACGTGTCTTCAAAATAACATGATGATTACATAGTAATAAAAGGGCAAACAAAAATGTAAGTTAAAACCAAAAATATCCGCTCCTAAATTTATTCAATCCAATTATTAATGTATTAAATTGATGCCAGTAGGAGGCTCCTTTGTCAAGGATGCCGGCTACATTATGGGCTATCCACAACGGTGCTTTTCTGCCTTGAAGCAGTAATGTGTAAGCATTATTGTATTTCATTCCGAAGGGCACCGTAGCTAGTGAAATGATTCGGCAAATGAGATTTAACATCTTATGTCTCTAGGTGACGAGCGCAATTGTAGTGCCGCTCAGAATTTTCGGCTATTCAAGAATCCCGAGCGGCACTGCATTGTAATGGGCAGGGCGTATCAATTACCATTAGCTGAACGTCCTGATCGTTTCGTCACTTATTGTCATAAAAAAATACCCTTCCAGATAAATTTCATTCACATCATATTTTCCATTAAGCACTTAATTGTAACATTTGTAATAAAGAGATTAATATTAAGAAAAAACAATTACAAATACCTTGCAAAGCACTCGGAGAGTTCTAGTTCAATTTACGAGAACTATAAGAATCTCGTTATCATTCATTCTACTCCAACAAATCCATTTAAAATACAATATCGCCTAATTTGATTATCCAATAACTCCTGTAAGGGTGCGATTCTATTGCATAAGCGTGGCGGTATCTGCGTAATAAATACAATAAAAATACAAAAGATTAAGTATCACTCCCATGCATACAGTAAAAGTATAGTTCAGAGATACAAATGATTTAAGTTTTCTTTAGTGTTAATTCCGCCAATATTTGTTTTTAAAAAACAATTCGACACGTGTTTCGTCTCTACACGAGGCATCCTCAGGACGTGTTGTCTCGCCAAAAACAAGATTGGTGTTTTAAAAACAAATATTGGCGGAATTAACACTAAAGAAACCTTAAATCATTTGTATAATTATGGATTTCCGCAAAGTAACGCCTAATTCAATAAATTTTCATAGTTCAGAGAATTTTAAGTCACCTTTGGTAAGACAGTTAAGAAGTTATTGCACGATGATTGTGTATTTATGATTTTATTTTTAAGAACAAGAGCGAATAGGAATTGAAGCACTGATTTGACCTTGGCATAGTATATTGTTTTGGTCAGATCGGGGACGTACAAAATAATAAAACCATAAATGCGAGTAATTGAATTAAAAAATTGATTAAATGTACGTTGTCCAGTTAAATTATTTTTTGATGAAACAGGGGACAAATGAGCGTACGGGTCACCTGATGTTAAGTAATCACCGCCGCCCTCATTCTCTTGCAACACCACAGGAATCACAAGTTGCCGGCCCTTTAAATAAGTATAGTTCCTTTTTTTGAAGGTAACCATGTCGTATTTTCCTGGAAACATCGCACAAAGAAGCTCATTCCACAGCTTGAAAAATTCCACCCACATGTCATTCCACACGTGGAAAAAGATACTGGAAAACGGCACTGTGGAATAACGCGACACATACAGAAAGTAGGGATGATATCCTAATTTGTGGCGTGTCGTGTGAAGGTGCAATTCGGAGGAATCAGGCCAAAAAGCTCTTCGGAACACTCCCCTCGATAAATGCGGTAGAAGACACACAATGAGGCGACGTCCCTACGCAACGCCAAATCTCAATAAAGAAAGTTTTTCACGTTTACTATTCAAAACCTCATTTGATTAATTCTCTCTTCTTCTATATATATATATGTATGTGTGGATTTATATAAAAAAAGTTTAAAACAAACACATTTAAAACAAATCATCACCGTCTTTGTAATTCGTACATCCTTAAGTAATTATTTTCTCAACAAAGTATGCAAAGCCTCTGTTAAATGTCGAAAAACTTGCAGTCGCCCTTATGATATAATGGCGTAGATACATATTTCACAGACTTAACGAAATTTTTCTGCGCGCTAGAATAAATCTCTTCCGCTTCCGCTGTCGCGACGGCCCAAGCCGCACCGCAGCCACATCCGACTTTTCAATATTTCAACTAGACGCAAGCAACTGCAGGAAATTCCTAAGCGGCTTGAGAGCAAAGCTAATATTTTAACGGGAATTTTTCCCGGATAAGAACACTACACTTGCTGTAAAATTTTACTCAAATTTTTAGGTTAAGTGTCACTTTGCGTTGCATTTGCAATTTGCTTTGTTTTATATTTGTGTAGCGAGCCATAGGGTATACAAAAATGGTGTGGAAACCCCTTAAGTGTCTCTAAAAACTTACGACTACAATATTACCCAACCCAAAAATGTCTGTAACTGACCACTTAAAAAGTATTTTACTTATAATATTATAATCATAAATTACATTTTTCTTTTTACTTTTTGTATAGTGTCATTTTAAAATATGTGTATGTGTGGATACTCAACTCAAAGAATGGAGAAATTTTTAAACAACAGTCGAACTATATTCTTATTTTAAATAATTCTCGATATCCGTGCCGTATTTTTTTAATAATTTTAATATTGTAAAGTTATTGTTTGTAACTATAAAAATATAACGAAAGCCGCTTTACAAGTATCTATAATACGTTTGAGACTCAGTGGTTGGTTGGAACAATATAATTATGCTTTTTATTTATACCGAGTACGAATATTGGTTACATAAAATACATAGTTAGTATATACATACTTACTATTTATAGACATAGTAACATCCAACAAAAAATTCCGTAATTGAACAGATAATCCTGTAGCTCTTTGAAGATCTTATATAGAAATACGTTTTAATATAAAATAGAACATCTCACTCCCTAAGGGAATTTTCGAAGAACGCGGAGTAATTAACGGTCTTAGAAATCCTATTTTTATTTCTGCGGTAAAAGGAAGTCTTAAGGAATTTCTTACTTTAATAACTAAAAGGAACTACGAATTCTCATTGAGTTCTTGTCTTTAAGTTGTTAATATTAATGATTTTGTTAGCTGAAAGAAATGTTCTTAATATTTCTATACATTAAAACTATTTTTGTAGGTAAAGGTTGAGCATTGCTTTATATATTCTTTGTTGTTATTTGGTTGACTTCTTGCTAAAATGAAGTCGAGGCGATGACTGGTCTATGCGTCATGCGTTAACTGTGGGGCTGGCCGTCAACGGGCGTTACTTGTGGGTGCTGGATGACTAACAAATAAAACATATACATAGACACATAATATTTTTTCAGTTTTTATATGTCGTAATCCCGTTCATGCATGTTTTTTTTTGGATGTGTACACTATTCTAAGAAATAGTTAAACTGATTTCACCTATGTATTATTATTATGAAACAAAAAAAATGTTTAAGTAAAACACTTTTAAAGGATTAAACACGCGTTTTAATTCTTTAAAAGTGTTTTATTTAACTGTGTTACATTCGCATTAATCAAAGAAAAAAAATAATTTAAAACAATCCCTGAAGTCTACTGAGGGAAAACTAATTTGTGAATGAGACATACAATTATGCATAGACTTAGAAAGCTTTAAGTTAGAGCACACGCTGACTTATAGACTTACAATGTACTAGCGTATAAACAAACAAAGAGCGCGAGGGACAAGAATCTCTAACAGATTAACAATAATATAAAAAAGGAAAGCAAACCTATTGTTACTATGGCCAATTTCGATTGACAAGTTGAAAACTTACCTTACTTACCAGTGGGAGGCTCTTTTGCACAGAATGCCGCCTAGATTATGGGTGATAGATATAAATATTGTGACCACAACGGCGAATTTTTCTGCCGTGAAGCAGTAATATTATTGTGTTTCAGTGTGAAGGGCGCCGTAGCTATCACTAGCTACGTTGCTCACGCAAATGAGACTTATCATCTTATGTCTCAAGGTGAGTGCAATTGCATTGTAATGGTCAGGGCGTATTAATTACCATCAGCTGAACGTCTTGCTCGTCTCGTCACTTATTGTCATAAAAAAAAACAGTCAGCTACACTTCACATTAGCTTCTAAGTATTTTGAATATCAAACCACAAGCTTACACACATTGACAAATATGACGGACTATCTGGCTGTCAGGTCGTCTATACATAAGTATATTCTAAGTCTATGCAATTACAAATCTACCTCTCCCAATGACGTCAAGAGCGTACTAAAGCACACACGCTCTCTCTAACACGTTTGCAAGCTAGAATTAATTTCCTGCAAACGGACAATTCAAGCCGATTGAAGGTGCTTTTGACTTCCAATTGAGATTGGTCTTAATTAAATTAATTAATTGTTTGGTGTTATGTCACGCACTAATTGGCTGATTAATATATATTGATTTATTACGTTAGTAGCTTGATGTTATTACTATTACTTATGTACCATTTTTAGGGTTGTGAGTACGCGTACACGGTACCCTCCTATCGTACTAGCTATCTTAGTTTTATTATATTAATTAATTATAATGGCGAGAGCATCCTGATGTGTTTGAGGTAAAGGCGAACAGATCTTCATTGTTCGCATGGTCATCGAGAAGGCCCAAGAACAACAAGGCAGCATAGATTTGCTTCGTTGACTTCTCTAAAGCATTCGACTCTATAAAATGGCCAAGTTTGTAGAAAATATTTTTAGAGATGAGCACACCCAAACATCTTGTGCACCTTCTAAGGCGTCTTTACAAAGAAGGAACAACTTCAGTCCAGATGGATGATATTTTATATAGCAATTTCAAGCCCGTACTGGTGTCAGCCAAGGTGGCATTGTATCACCGCTTCTATTCCAGGCACACACCAAACTTATAATGCGTATCGCGTTGGAGAATTGGACAAATAGTTAACTTGGGAGTATAGTCTAACCTTGAAGTCCTTAAGTCGTATTGGTTCGGCAAAAGTGCAGCTGGTAATTGATTCCATAGCGTGGCTGTCCAAGCTTAAATTTCTGGTAAAGTGCACGGTTGTAAAATGCTGGATTTCAACATGATGCGGCTGAAATTTCGCATTTTTAAGGAAGTTTCCGGTGGGGCAATTCAGCTGGTGGTGAGCAATTATCTGGGCACTCCCCAGAGTTTGAGATAATGGGGTAGTATCACACATACATATACATATCTACGTAACACCAACGAATCAAGATTGATAATCGATCATTCGAGCCGTATTTTGTGCGTTACGTAAATACTCCTCTTCCATGATAAAAATACACCCGAAGTCATTATATTACGGTGGACATAAAAACACCAGACAAAATACATAATCCCATAAGATTTTACTAAAATGCAATACAGATTTAAATATTAAAACAGAAATGGGAATCTATTTAGAAATACTGGGATAAAATGTGATTCGTATGTAAACGGGCCGTGATTTCCATATGTTTATTCGAACAAACATACAGTATGCGTAATGTATCGAGCCCATCTCAAGTTAGGTGGTAAATAAACATATTAAGCATACCGAATGTATGTGAGAATTGCGGATTTACTTAGATCATATGGCCTAAATTAGAAGCTTTTTTCTTTGTTTCAAATTTGCTTCTATAGTTTTCTCAAATGCAAAGAAATATATTTATTTTCGATAAAAAATAGGTAATCGATACAAAAAATATCAGCAACAGCTAACAGATCCTTTTATATAATTAAAACACCATCAGACTTAATCAAACATACACAGAATCTTATCAATATCGTTTTAGCTGCTCATGGGAAATTAACACAAACATCTCTTATAGCTTTTATAACTAGCTTTTATTAGTTTGATTTTTCTATGTAAAGGAATGTTTGAACACTTTCTTGTTCACTTGTTTGAACACTTTTCGGACACTTAACAAGGACCGATGACAAGACATTTATTTAAACAGTCTGTTCCGTTATTCTTACCAGGATCTTCATGATTGGCATTTTTTTTATATCCTATAACCGGTTATGTGTCTGTGCTAAGGACCAATGCCCGTGCGAATATATGCGCAAACCAAAAGTCAATTATTTGCTCCTACGAACGTTGGAAATCATAATTTAAAAACAATTTCAGTTTCATGTTGATGAGGTACAATTTATTTGAGGTGCATTAACATTAAGTAAGCTTTATATAAACAATGCAAGAAAGCTATAAATTAGTATTTTTTTACTAAAACTCTTTATTTTCAGCTGGGTTTATTCTTTGAGCTTTCCCCTCAATTTTTACTAAAATAGGAATGAATATTTATCCTATCGCAACATGTTTGTAAGAAACAAATCTAGGAGAAAAAAAACTGCGCCAGAAAATTGGTCTATTTACTTTTACGAGTTCTTTTTGGTGTTTATTTATTTATGGAAGAGGACGACAAACGAACGTAAGGGTCACCTAATGTTTAGTGATCACCGCCGCCCACATTCTCTTGCAACACCAGAGGAATCACAGGAGGGTTGCCGGCGCTTAAGGTGTACACGCTTTTTTGGAAGGTTTCCATGTCGTATCGTCCAGGAAACGCCGTACAAGGTAGCTCATTCCACAGCTGTAGAGGAACACCATACATCCAGATGGTGGGAATGATATCCTATATTATTTATTATTCAACAAAGATGTTGCTCTTACAATAATCATAATCAAGTGTATTATAATTATCTTTAATTATTTATGAACTATACTCATTTACATTTGTTAAAAAGTTGTATAAAAAATACCCAGTTAGAAAGGTTCTTATAGCAAATCCAGTAGTGTTCAGGTTGATAGGAAGAAACTGATTCCTTCTATAAACCTGGATTCAGATTACCTTTTCAGATAGTTTGTTCCAAAGTCGTAAGTAAAAGAAAGTTTCTTGCGAGTCGTGTAGACGCTACAGCTCATAACTTAGAGCGGGTTGTTTGAAAGGCTCACCCGCGCACGCTTCCTGCATCTTTAATTTTATTGAATCCCGATCGATCCCACTTCGCGCGGAGCCTTCGCTTAGCAGATGTTTGGGGATCGCGAACTTTACACTCACTTTGATTACTTTGTTCGCTCTTTGAACTTAAGTTACTTTGCTTGAGTGCTATTATGTCGGGATAGTGTTTAGTATGCACTTTTTGTTTTTGTTTTTAAGGCCAATATTTAGACGGATTAAAATTGTAATTCAAACTCAAATATTTTTATTCAAAATAGGATGTGACATCACTTATTGAAAGTCAAAAACTAAAAACTGCCACCCATTCCAAAATGAATGCCTCCGACCTGAGAAGAACGGGCGCAACAATCTCAGCATTTCTTTTTCATCGAAAAAATAAGTTAACTAAGTAATATTGTACAATTAAACTTATTATTTAATAACCTGAGGGTGGTCACTCCATTCCCAATCTGTGGTATCATTAAGAAAGTAATTTATGTTATAGTAATCTTTACCACACAAACGTTTCTTAACAATTCTTTTGAATAACGTAATACTTTTGTTTTGAACATTTTCTGGGATCTTGTTATAAAAGCATATACATCGCCCCCCAAAAGACTTACTAACTCGACTTAGCCGAGTAGTAGGCATTATAAGTTTATGTCTGTTCCTGGTGTTAATATTTAAATTTATTTTATTTTAGTTAAAATATTATTAATTAAGTACATTAAATGCAATTATATATCAAGATAAAAAGTTGAAATATTAAGACTTTCGCGCTGGTTTTCATGAGATTAAAAAGGTATTTAGAAAAAAAAAACAATATAGTGAAATTTTGTTTCCAGCTATTTCTCATTTGTTTTTACTTTCTGTCAAAATGAGTGAACCAAATGAATAAATTTGATGAATATTAAGATTTTATTACAAAAATGGGAAAAGGGCAACGTAAGCTGCGAAACATTTGTGACTTTTATGTACCTAGTGCAGTGTTGAAGCGTGTGTATTCCGGAAATTTTGATGTTAAAAATGTAACCTCAGTCTGCTCTCCGTGGCACGGATAAATGGACGCTATTTTAGAAAATGTGAATGACCGGTAAATACGTAGCTTCGTAATTGTTACATTAGTGTTTGATTTTACTTGAAATAAATTAAATAATTTCGTAAAAAGACCCCAAGGATTCTAGCGCCCGTTCTTCTTAGGTCTGAGGCATAACTTTTCGCTTTGGAAGGTTTAGGCTTTCAATGATTGCTACAAAAACCTTCATTGTAATTTGGAATTTGACTTTCATCAAACGGACATCATTCTCCTGCCCTTACACGTATGTTTCTCACTGAATTAGTTGTAATTTTGTCTTACTCGTTAAAAACTCGATTCGAGATCACTGCTCTAACTGCCACAGACTGTATTGGCATACTTGGCGTCGATAAATCAAACGACCAGTTCAGTTCCGTGGTCACTTGGAAGAGAAGGCCAAACTGGCCTATAAAAAGCTTGGTTTACTCAGTAAGGCGAGACTGTACTACAATATAAACCACCGCCTGCAACTGTAAGGCGCAAATTCGGCCTCACATGGACTACTGTTCTCACCTCTGGGCGAGTTCTTAAAGCGGCTGACTTCCTCCACCGGACATTACGTGCAAAGTACCACCCGCATCACGTTGACGTCTGGCATTCCATAACCGCGCGTTTCGCAAGAATTTTCTTGCCTCACACATCCACTTTGTGGAATCTATTACCGGCTGCGGTTTTCCCGAACTGATACGACTAGGGACCTTCAAGAAAAAAGCATACTTCCAACTTAAAGGCCGGCAACGCATCTCTTGACACCATGGGCGGCTCCCCATCCCGTGAGCCTCTTGCCCGTTTGCCCCCTCTTATATAAAAAAAACGCTTTAGGAACTGTTAGTACTATGCCATCAAAATCAAGTTTGTGAAAAAAGTCTCGCAACTCAGATCTTCTACGGTTAAAAGTTGTGAAATCCATTGGTTTGATTACCAAGTCTGTCAATTTATTTAGTTCCTATTTAAAGGTCCTTCTGTCTTAAGTTATTACATAATTGACTAACGTAAACCTACCTTACTACCTTAACTTGGCCATCGCATGAAAATAAAGAACATGTTTTATTATTTTTTATCGAAGATACAATGTATTTCAGAAGTAATACATAAATAATAAGATGTTTAGTGAAAATTCAGGCTTCTAATGTTATCCACGATGAAGTTATAGGGAGTCGAAAATTGCCTGAACTGCTTCGAGAAAAGGGTGGTACGGCCGTGTCGCTTGTTTTTGCTCAACTTGTCGGGGGCCCTGCACCTGTCTGACGAAGACTTAAAGACTCTTCACATATCATACAAATAATTCCACGTTAGTATACTGGTGCCATCGCCTCCAATTTTATTATGGCTTAGCATTACATAAGACACGTAAGTATTAATAATACGATATTGCTCGCCCTAAAACCGGTACTAATTAAACCAAAACTATAAATAAATCCTGATTATTTAACACCCGGCTTAACGCGTCACAAACCAGCTCCTCGCAGACCTAGTATTTGATTACGTAAGCTTTCACTTTCATAACCTACTTCCCAAAGCCATGTGTTCAAGAACTACACTTGTCAATGTGTGTCTTATTGCAAGGGCATAAGGTTCACACGTGGCTGTTAATTTGAGCTGTAATTGCTTATGCAGCCGGTAAAAGTGGTGACAGCATATATTTGGTTTGCTTTGATAATGTTTGAGGTAATGCTTTTTGGCTGAAGATAGTTTTAATTGATATGGCCTCCGGTGTATAAAGTTTTCTTTTCTTCGTTTTCAAAATGATAACTGAATGAATGAATGAAGCCTTTATTGCATGCAAACTAAAAAGGTACATTTTCAACTTATGCTTCAACGTAATGTACTAACCCCCTTATTTATAATGGTCCGCTAACTTTAAACAGCCGCTAAGGAGTGTTTTTTCTCATTCTGACTTAGGTCAATAGAAGAAGACAGAGTGAGAATTAGCAATGCTTTAAGTTAGCAGACTATTATGAATAAGGGGGTAAATTGTTATAATTATATTTCACCTGATATATACTTATATATATCTTATGTTAATCATTGCTCGCTTGTAGGCATACATACATAGGCCTCCTCCAGATCTTTCCATATTTTTCTGTCTTAATTTGTTCTTCTCCGTGTTGGTCTAGCAATCTTTTTGAAATCATCTTCCCATCATATCGTTTGTCTCCCTCTATTTCTTTTTCCATATCTTGGATACCACTCTATAATGTCTTTTGTCCATTTATCTTGTCTGCTTCTTATCACATGTCCTGTACAACGCCATTTTAAATGCTAAATTGTGTTTTCTACACTTTCTATCTTTGTTTTCTTTCTTATGTTTGTTATTTTTACTTTATCTTGCTTTCTTATTGTCTACATGCTGAGCTCAATCCCATGTTGGCACACTTTTAATTTGCTTAATTTTTTATATTTTAGAAACCAAGTTTGGCACCCATATAATATGTATATACTTCAAACTAGAGTAAGATATAAAAAGATATTGTTGAAGTAGAAAAATAAAGGCTATATTTATTTTATTTTTTTATTTTCTAAGTTTGGCACCCATAAGTCATGCACCAGTGGGAGGCTCGTTTGCACAGGATGCCGGCTAGATTATGGGTACCACAACGGCGCCTATTTCTGCCGTGAAAAAGTAATGTGTAAGAGTCTGAAGAGCGTCGTAGCTAGTGAACTTACTCAGCAAATGAGACTTAACATCTTATGTCTCAAGGTGACGAGCGCAGTTGTAGTGCCGCTCAGAATTTTTGGGTTTTCTTAAGAATCCTGCATTGTTATGGGCATGGCTTATCGATTATCGACGCTCATCTCGTCCCTAATTTTCGACGTATACACGTTATTAACAACTTTTGTCTTAATGTATTGGGATATGTGACCGCTTTTCTTTATTTTTTTGAGTGACCAGTTGACAAAATAATAACTAATTGGGTGCTCCTTCTATCAGGCGTTGATACGCTTCTTGTTGAAGTTCAAGTTTATATTTTAGCCAAATAGATTGTTCAAGACTATCAGAAACAATTTCGCTTTATGGAACGAAAACTATGAAATGTAAAGGATTGCATGGTAACAAAGCTTGTATGAATTACCCAGAAAGGCTTTGAGCTTTCAATTACTTGTATTAGAAATATTAAATTAAGGCGACACTAAATGCCAGCGATCTTGAGCGATATGAGTTCACGGCGGGCCGACGCCCGCCATCTATGTAACAAAGCCAATATTTTCAAAATTCTTGGGTCGAAAACAGTTTATTTGCTCAATCCTCTTTATTCACTACTAATCTGAATAAATGAACCTACACAAAAAAGTACAAGCTATAAGAATAACTTTTCTGAGAGAAGTACCAAAAAAATGCGTCACGCCATGCCAAAAAACTTGTTTAACTTCAATGAAAGGTGGTAGTACAAAAAGGCTCGGCAGTGTTAACTATAACCAAGAGCAAGCATTAGCAACCTACAAATAAGACTTAAGGGTACATGTAACAGGATTAAGTAGTGTTCATAGCTCGAAATGCTATACTTTCACCACAAAGCCTTAATAATTATGAACAAACTTTGTAATTTTTTTTTCTTTTTTATTTAGGGGCTTTTATGTGTATGTACATGTCAGCCCAATTATAATCTAAGTACATTAACACTAAAACAAAAGAAAAACAAAATTCTTAACTTAACTAAAAAAATAATTAATAAATAAAACTCATTATTTCATTTCCACAAGAATTCGTAATGTGTAGTTTCTATGAACAGGAAGCAGCATGTCAATTTTAGAAAAAAAAAATTGAAAAAATTCTCACTGCATTTAAATCTTAATAAGTCAAATAATAGTTGGATGAGGGCAGCGTAGGACCGAACGTCATCACAATCTTTGGGGAAGGCTTTTGCCCAGCAGTGGACGTCTTCCGGCTGAAATAATCTTATTGGTGTTCCTCACGCAGGTTGGGAATAAGTTGCTATAGACATTTCTTCTATGTTAAGATCTTGGCGAAAACATGTAAATATAATGTAAAAAATATACGAATTGAATTGCAAAAATCCTCCTTTTCGAAGTCGGTTAAAAATCATAAATAATTTGAGTATAGTAACATGAAGGTGCAAGGATGTACGAGACATCTGAAGGCCTAATTAATGTAAAATTTTGCTTCGAACCAATTCTTTTTAATTTTTGAATTCATTTTTTTTAAAGGTTCTGGAGACCTCGGAGACAATTTCGCGGAGGGAAGTGTTTAGCTTTAAGAATGAAATAGCTTAGTTTCCTAGGGGAGAAGGTTTTCTAATGAGCGAGGATGCAATTTATGGGTAGAAAGACGATATCAGAGGTGGTAATTTTGGAAATCCATATTATTTTAATTGTAACAAATAAATTTTTAGTATCAATGTTACTAAACACATAAACACCACACGCTTCAAACTATAATATAGTTCTTACTATAGGCCTAGAATATACTAACGTATAAACTACCTGACAGCTCGACAATGCGTGGCCAATTTTGCTAGATAGCTAGTGGTTTGGTATTCAAAATACTAAGGTATTTAAGGCTCCTTAGAACTAATGCCAAGCGTGGCGGACTTTTTACGAATTGTCAATCAAAATCGATTAAAAATTATAATAACAGTCTTTATTAAACGGTAAACCAATACAACCTTAATACATTTAAATAAAAAATTAAATAACAATAAAAATAAATAATTAGAAATTGCCGATGGCAATAAGGTTAACATAATTCAAATATTGTCGTTACTCGTCATGCTCAGTCAAATTGGTTGTACCTGATTGGTACCTGTTGTATCAGGGCTATTTTCTATTCGCCTCCAGTTACACTGAGTGCCAGTGCCTGAAAATGGAACAGTTCAGATCCTCCACTAATGTACGGAGAATCTCGTAACTAGAGGTTTTTTTTAATGAAAATAATAGAAGGTTCAGCTGATGGTGATTGATAAGCCCTGCCCATTACAATGCAGTGCCGCTCAGGATTCTTGAAAAACCCCAAAAATTCTGAGCGGCACTACAACTGCGCTCGTCACTTGAGATATAAGATGTTAAGTCTCATTTGCCCAGTAATTTCACTAGCTACGACGCCCTTCAGAGCGAAACACAGTAAAGCTTACACATTACTGCTTCACGGTAGAAATAGGCGCCGTTGTGTCTAGCCGGCATTCTGTGCAAAAGAGCCTCCCACTGGGTTTAGGTACGGAGACGATTCCAAAAAAAATCCGATTCGTGATCTTATGATTGCGAAGAAGTCCGGTACTCTGGCTTTAGTGAACATTATCAATATAGCGATTACCGTATCAATAGATTCGCTTACCTTTTCGTTCTTGCTGTGAGTGTGTGTGTGTTCTTGGGAAGTGCGCAGGAAAATTGGCATGGCTAATAGCGTTATGTCTCAGCTTGGAAGAATCTGGAGAGATCGCAACATTTCTGTAAAAAATAAGACCAAACTGGTACGGACCCTAGTCTTCTCGATATTTTCGTATGGCGCTGTGACCTGGACACTTAAAGCTGCAGAACATAAACTTATTGACGTGGTGCTGGTGAATGATGCTCCGTATCCCCTGGACAGCATTTCGGTCTAATCTCTCCATACTGCGTGAACTCAGGATCCCTTCGCGATTATCTTCCGAATGTCTGCGCAGAGTTTTAGAATACTTCGGTCAGATCGCAAGGAAGGACGATGGAAACTTTGAGAATCCAACACGACCAGATCCGCTCTGCTCTCGACTCTACGGTTCACAATGCCTTTCACACCGCCACAGACAGGAATGAGAGAGATGCCAGAGGAGGAAGATGGAGAGCGATCATACGAGAGAAAGTGATACAGATGGGTGGTCACGACCTTCAGTACTGAGTATTACGACGCAGGGAGGAGGTACCTCTGTAAGATATGTTCTTCTCCCTCACAAACTATGTTTGTCTATACACCTCTCTCATCTCACCATTTGAAACTGTCATGTTCCTCCTCTACAGTGCGGTTTTAAATGAACGTCCTTCCACTTCCAACTAAACTATGGAATATACTTCCTTGAGCAGTTCTTCCATTAATATAAGTGTTGCGGCACATCACTAGTGTTGCGGCACATGACTAGCGCCTCGGGTGAGGCGCGAGAACGAAGCCTCCTGTCCCCACCATTCTGTTTTGCCATCGACGGTCAACCAACGCGCACGCATCATATTTAAGAAACCTATCGGCCGCGGCACTTAAGTCATATTTGTAAAAGTCATTTAATATACACTAGATTCAATACAGTTTTGAAGTATTTATTTATACATTCCCGAGAAGGAACATAAGTATCTGCAAACAACCGTGCGTACTCGTGTTCTGATGTTGCAGGAGAGTGTGGGCGGCGGTGATCACTTGCTTTCAGGTGATCACAAGAAAAAACAATATGTTGCACAAAATTAAAAGGTTAAGTTGAGACAATAACGTTAAGGAGGGATTTTAAAAGGTATAAGAGTGAAGTGGGGCCATCAACTTCGCGATGTTAAGTGCACTTACCGGTTGGCCCGTGCATTGAGTAGAAAATACACGGAGAAACAGTTTGTTATCTCTCTTATAAGAAATGGAAACAAGAGGTTTTTAAATTAGCAGATTTGCTCGTATATATGCATTTGATAAAATTAAAACCTGGTCATCATCAGAATCAAGAATGGAAATGTAAAGTAAAGTATGTAAATTACAAAAAAATGTAAACTTATTTCTCGTCATTCCATTATTAACTCATGAGCTCACATAGGTACTTCTTGACGACTTCAACAATATACCCAACGTCATATTTTAGTCTTTTCAAGAATGATTTTCGTCAATCTCATCCAATAGTCTTTTTGGTCTGCGAAGCTTTCAAAATCAATATAGCGTCAGGTTTTTATTTATAACATGTAAGTACTATATATCTATATTTAATTGATTCTTGATGAGTTTTTTAAATTTTTTATTAGTTTTTTTATCTAATAAAACCACTATTTTAACTATTGTATATTGTTACAGACGCTTGATTAGCACCTAGTTATTAGTTCTACAAAAAAAGAAAAAGAATTTAAAAATGATAAATTTATTTATAATATTATATTTTGGTTTAAAAAATTTGTATACAATTAACTAACCGGCACTTTTAATTTTATATAGGTAAAGTAAAAACATCGACTTCATCAATTTATTTAATATTGGCTTACGTAATACTTATATATTATGTATAGAAAATTTAATGAATATTAAATATTTATAAATATAGTTAAACGTTGCGTTTTAAATTAATTCGTTACTCTGGTAAATATCAAGTCTGTGGGCGAGGCGTCTTAACGTCACCTTAAGCATGTCTAGTACTTGAGCGCTTAACATCTTAGAATTAACCCCGACATGCTATTTTCAATGAAAATGACATGCTTTTCACAGCTTCATACCACCTTAGAAAAATTAAGTTTTTGACAGTTTATCACCTTTGGTTTATACTCTATGTCAGTCAAGACTAGTTTAACTTTTTTATTTGTATGTATGTATGTGAAGAATAGGTTAAAGGATGGAAGGAGGTATGATATTAAGTAATCACCGCCGCCTATACTCTCCTACAACAGCGAGGAAATGGCATGAGCGTTTTCAGTCTGTGTTGCACCATATTAGCTGGTATAGTTAAGATTATAGTCAAATATTACGTTACCATTAACGATGACTTTAACATAGACGCCAGAGTGTATTGTACCGACGTATTCCTTGGCATAGTTTAAGTTAAAATAGTGAAATATCAAGTGAATATCGAATATTTCACAGAACACAGGAGAATACTAATTTGAGACTTTTAACATTAACAATAGCTTTGACCGGAGAAGATTTACGGTCGTTTTCAATAACCTATCTCTCCTTAGTTTAACTTACTAGAAGTAGACAAATCTATCCTTTTACGCTTACTAACATTTCAATTACCTATCAACATAAAGCATAGACTATATTGAACATAACTATGGATAGATAAGATCTTGTCATTAAACGTTGACAGCAATGTATCCGTAACCAGAGATACGTTATTGAAAACGGCCGTAAATGGTTACGGTTATTAGTTAAAGTTATGACGTCATCTAAAAATTGTTAAATGGTGAAACACATTTTTTGCTTAGCCGGTACTTTAACATGTTTGTAATTATTAAAGTTACTTGGTGGAACTCAGCCATAGTGATTGTACGCGCTTTTTAAAACCAGATAATATTCAGATCTATGTCTGGAAAGAATTATGGAAACACATAAAACATACAATTTGTATAGAACAGAAAATTCTGTTTCGTAAAATATCTTAAATGTTCTATTTAAATAGAATATACTTAATTAATCTGATTGTTTTTATAAACGTGATAAAACCGTTTCAAAAGTTTCCATAAACTAAGTAACTTGTGATTTTTTTGTGATGGCAACGCTCTTGAATGCGATTGACCTCGCGAAGGTCGCGAGTTCCATTCTCTGTGGTGCGTTGAACTGCAAAATAATGGTGTAATTAACATTAGCCGGTACACAACCAGGTCATTAGCCTGATAAACTGACACTTTTGTCAGTTTGAATTATTATTTTATTATGTGGTAGTATATTTTGCGGTAGTTTTTTGTGTAATTTTATTTGAGGATATAACAATGAAAATCGTCTTAATAAATAATGCAATACTAGTTTCGACTATTCAACCGCTGGGTCTACAAACTTGACATTTTGTACTAAGTTAATCCTATTACTCCACAGCTGAATACCTAAGTAATCGGACAGCCTGGGACTAGATTATTTATTTTATAGCAATAGCAATGACAGAACAAATATTAAAAAGAGCGCAAAAAAAGAATGCTGGGCGAGTTTCTTTCGCTGCTTCTTCTCTCTCAGAGCGCCATTTGTTTCCGAAGCCGTAGTAGTATCTAGTATATTAGAAATGATATCAAAAAGAATTCGAAAGGAAACAATTTTAAGAAAATAAATGCCTATTATGCCTTTTAAAGAGTCTTAAATGGAATTTTTGGCAAATGCATATTCTTTTTTATATACTATAATATAATATTTTATTATGTATGTTAAAAGACGACAACAGCGTCGAAAAGTAAGAGGAATGACGCAGATCGTTTCTCAGGATTCTTTTTTGCGATCTTTAAATAATATTGTGACAAAACCCCATAAATGGCTGTTATCTCCCCTCGTCAGTTGATTTGTAATGTTATGGGGTTCATGTCGGGATGTGGGATGATTAATAATAAGTTGAAAGTTCCCTTGTTATCACGGGAATACTTTTTCCTGTCAGGTAAAATTAATCTTAGAGTGTGCTGGGGTGAAAATGAATTTGCACGCATTTTACGTTGAAAAGGGTAGTTTTGATGAGGTTTCTGTTTCGCGTATTTGTATGATGGATTAGAGTAATATTTTATTAAATAATGAAGTCCGAAATCTATTGAGTAGATAAGAAGGATTTACGAGTAAAATTATTTTGATAAAAGTTTATTTTTGCAATTTAGAAGATAGACAGTGTCATATTGAATTGCTTCACAAAAAAGTAGTCTAAGAGGTACTATAATATTTAAGCCTTATTTTAATTTACAAAAATTTATCAAAACGTGATGCTGTTTTTGAAATGCTAAAAATCAAATTGAATTGGCAACTCGGATGGGCATCTTTCGGGAAGCTCAGTAAAATCTTCTCGACCAAAATACCACAGTGTCTGAAGACGTAGGTTTTTAAACTATGTGTGTTGCCAGTGATGACATACGGAACACAGACGTGGTCGCTAACTATGGGCCTTATGAGGAAGCTCATTGTCGCTCAGTGGGCAATGGCGAGGGTATGCTCGGAGTTTCCCTGGTAGATTGAATTAGCAATGAGGACATCCGTAGGAGAACCATTATTACCAATATAGCGCAGATGGTTGCGAAACTGAAGTGGCAGTGGGCATTTAGCTCGACGGATAGATGACCGGTGGGCGGTGGGGGTAAAGTCCTCGAATGGCGACCAAGTACCGGAAGACGCAGTGTTGGTAAGCCCCCTACAAGATGGACCGATGACCTGGTCAAGATCGTTGTGATTGGTTGGATGAGGGCAGCGCAGAAGCAATCGTCATGGCGATCATTGGGCCTTTGTCCAGCAGTGGACGCCTTCCGGCTGAAATGATAAACAATCAAATCATTTCCTAATTCCTGAAGTCGCAGATATGAATTACTAACTTTAGAGCTTCCCTTGGCAGTTCTGAATAGTCTTGTTTTCTTTTCATCAAATCCACGTTGAGACTTCCCGCATATCATTTTGGTAGTCTTTAAAAATTAAATTATGAATTATTTATCTGGCTGAGAAGGGGTCGCCTGAACTTTTGAAGCTGTAATGGGTTCGCGGAACACGCACGCGCACTTTTACACAAATTATCTTGCCCCAAACTAGGCAAAGCCTGTGGGTGCAAGACAGCGATATATTTAATACAATATACTTACTTAAATACATATAAACATCCATGACTCGAAAACAAATATATATATAATACATATTCATCATATAAATGCTTGCATCAACCGGGATTCGAACCCGGGACCTCTAGCTTAGTAGGTAGGGTCGCTAACCACTCGTCTATTTAGGTCGTCAAAAAAAAAATAACATTGAAAAACTCGCTAGTCTATGCAATATACAATGCAACGTAACGACGATAGTAACGCAGTCCGTACGTGACATGTATCTGCATAGAAACAGCTGACATTACGGTGACGATACGGGTATATTTAAAGTTCCGTCGGAACGGTATCAATTATCAAGACATATGCGGGCTTGTTCCTTATTATTCCTTATATATATATATATATAAATATGATAAAATGGAAAGCCGTATCTTTACAGTAAGTGTTTAAAAAAAACAATTAATACACATTGTACTTACGTAAGTGATGCAAAAAAATCATTTCAATATTACAGTAAAAATGCTGCGTTAGTTGAAAAATAGAGGCTAATAGTTCGCCGCTATTTATTCGACGTTTTCACAACTGTCACAGTTTATCTAGACGTATAAATTATCTAAGGTAAAAATATCATTCGTAGTCTGATAACCGAACGGCAAAAGTGTGTTTAAAGACAATGCAAGCACACTTTTCTCCTCAGTCGTGTGTCAACTGTCACTGTCCGAATCAAACTTGAACTGAATAAACGTTTTACATTGCTGCTTATAGCTTATATATAAACTAGTTGACCCGACAGACGTTGTTCTGTATATAATAAATAAAATAATGTTTTTTTATGAATTTGTCAGTAATATATTATCACAACATCAAGATTTATTTCGTAAAATATGCTCCCTGTTGTTGTAATGAAATTGTTTTACACCAGAACTGTCAAACTGTGCGTCAATAAATTCTCCCATAGAAAATATGTCCATACAAAACAGATATCGGACGGCGGGGGACACATCAATGGAAAAACAAAATTGTTGTTTTTATTTAATTCCGAACACTTTCATATTTATTCATCTTTTAAACCTTCCCTGGACTTCCACAAATAATTCAATATTAGCCAAATCGGTCCAGCCGTTCTCGAGTTTTAGCGAGACTAACGAACAGCAATTCATTTTTATATATATATAGATAACTAAAGTAAATGCGCAATGTATAGATTTAGCAGTCAAGCCTAATTTGGTGTAATTTTAACCGACTTCAAAAAAGGAAGAGGTTCTCAATTCGTTTCTATGTTTTTTTTGTTTGTTACCTCAGAACTTTATGGGTGAACTGATTTTGATAATTATTTTTTATTTGAAAACTGGTGCTGCCCGTGTGGTCCCATGTCAGTGCAGCCAAGGTAGGTTTGTAACTACATACATAGTTATAGGTGAGATGTGCTTGAGTCGTGAGGAAGCGAGAGGCGAGAGCGGGCCGCGGCGGGATGACACCGATTCCAAAAGTAACAAAAATCTATATATATAAAAATGAATTGCTGTTCGTTAGTCTCGCTAAAACTCGAGAACGGCTGGACCGATTTAGCTGATTTTGGTCTTGAATTATTTGTGGAAGTCCATAGAAAGTTTAAAAGGTGAATAAATGTGAAAATGCTCGGAATAAAATAAAAACAATTTTGTTTATCCTTTGATGTGTCGTCGTCCGTCGTTCAGAAATCAAATTGAATGAATATTTTAAAATGAATAACTAATTAGAATTTTCATTTCTTTCCAACTTTCTTAGTAGGTAAAATATAAACTTAATTTTAGCTCAAATAAAATTTGAAAATGAAATTTTTATCAACGATAAATCTTAAGTTTTGTCATAAGAAATAAACATTTTTATAAGTAATACGTGCTTAGTCATGTGTGTACGCGGACGAAGTCGCGGGTATCAGCTAGTCGTTACTAAAATTAGATTAATTAATTAGATTGTATAAAAATACGCAATTATTTTTATTATTTTAATGCATATTATATCTATTGTTTTGGAATAGTGTTATTGAAGTCGGTTGTTTTTTTTTTTTGTTAAAAGTTTGGCATGATCCATATTTCAGCCTTGTTTTTATGTATATGTGTAGAATATCATTGGTTAAAACCATTAAATATGTAATTCATTCTATAACATCCTTCAGTCCAATATTACAATATCTCACATAGAACCGATATTAAGCTCGACTCAAACCCAAGCCCGCATTAATCGGTAATCGGCGCCATCTTAATCGGTTCGGTTATTCGATTTAATATCAAAAACCGTTCTACGATCCATTAAATAAACGATAATGTAATGCCGATGTTAACGTGAAAACGACGTATGAAAAACAGATTAGGGATTTAATGCAACGTGAATTTAAAACGACATTCTAATGTCTATGAAATCTTCGAAGTTCCGGAGTTTTCAGGTAATTTTAGTATGATGACTTGGGTATGTGAAAACGTACCGGGTAATTTGAAATTCGTATTTTAGTATTTTCATTCCGGTGAGAATAAAACTTTTCTTATTTAACGGTCAAATAGATCATGGAGAGTTTGCATAGTTTGTTGGTTCCGTGAAATGCCAATGAGTGACGCGACTAGAAGAACTTAGGATGTAAAACCGAACGAAGCGAGCATCAGACTTGAGTCATACCCCGACCCGGGGTTAGGTGGAAGGGGATAGCCAACCCCTTCGTGGTTTTTTTTTAAATATGGGCCCCTAATTTAAACTTTTATCTGTTTTGAGGTTAGGTTACATTAATTTGAATTTCAAGAGAATGGTGCGTTACCTTTTCATGGGATTGGGGGAGTCAGCCAGGGGACATAGGACATCTCCCTCCCTCCCCCTTCCCCTCTCACTCCCCTCCACCTGAGATTTGACAAAATCACTGTTTTTATCATATCCCTGTGACATATACATTTTACTATTTACCGCTTCATTACAAAACTTAAGTTTAATGCGAAGAAGTTCGAAGAAACATATTGAAACTCTTTTAAATGATTATTTATAGATTCGTCATCTTATAAATTTTTTCTTAAGATGCTGCAAAACATACCTCAACTAGCAACTTGTAAATCATGAAAAAAAACCTCAAGATTTATATAGAGTTAATACATTAACACGGACACTAAAAATAAAGTCACAAGTAATCACTAAAAAATAAGGTTAGGTAATTTTCACGTCTTGATAGAGCCTCTTGCTGCCTATGAAAACAGGCCAGGTTTATTAAATAACTGAAGTAACTTAAATAGAGGTTAATAGTGAACCTCAATTTTTTAAACGTTTAAATGATCCAAAAATTAAACTTAGTTTATTCACAAACAAAGTAATCACTTATATTCCAGAAACTCAATAATAACTGACAATCTAAATATTTTCCTTAAGTCTTAACACGTGTGTTAACGAAATATTAGCTTCATTGTGGAGCTGTTGTATGCGTGTCAACTAACACGTGCTTACTACGTGACCTGGGGCTGTAAGAAGGGATCACTTGTCAACTCCTTATCCACCTCCCACCTCCCCCTTTAACCCCCTCCATCCACAATATCTAGAAAGGTCTGAACAATGTGTGCCATTTCCACACTGAAATATATCTTCGGCGGATGTTTCGATAATAATTTCAATAATCTTCTGAAGGTCAATAAAAGGTGTTTAGTCAAAGATGTACTTCCCCTCCCTCCTTCATGGAAGTGGTCCATAGTATACGCTCGCGATAAGAAAATATTTCCAAAATGTCAGCATTTTTCATTCTCTCAAAGGACTAATGGTTTTACAGATAAGGCCTATGAATATTTTCCATCAAAGTAGCTACATTACATAGAACCTTCAAAACAATTAAGTAAAGTTTAGGCAACTGTTTAAAATCACAATATACTCTTTTTTCGAAGTAATTTATACCAGAAACCATATCTACATATTGATCTGCGTGTTTGTGATAATATAATTGTAATAATCTAATAAAAAGGCATAAAATGCATTTATTTTCTCAAAACTGATTCCTTTAATTCTTTTTGATGTCATTTCTAATATACTAGATACTACTACCACTTCGGAAACAAATGGCGCTATGACAGAGAAGAAGCGGCGCAACAAACTCTCCCAGTATTCTTTTTTGCGCTCTTTTCAATAAAAATATACAATATTGTACAGTCATGTCTATCGCTATAAAATAATCACTATCTAGTCAAAGGCTGTCCGATCATTTAGATATTCAGCAGTGGAGTAATAGGATTTACGACAGACCATTTTTTTAATAAAATATTTAAATTTATTTACAGATAATGCCTCGACAGTGGCTGGGACTTTATTATAGAAGTGTATACATTTACCCTTAAAACTATTATGTATCTATTATGTAGGTAATTTTTGACGCTCAACGAAGACTAATTTAAAATACTACTTTGATAAAAAAAAATTAAATAGTAGTAGTAAATCAATGATTTGTGAACTAAAAATCATAACAATAAGTTGAAGAAATTTGAACAACACGTTGCTGGTCTTCAACACGCCATCTGTCAAAGATATTTCGAAAATCGATTAGCGAACCCTGGAACCCGAATTCCCTCAGGATAAAGTATACAAGGCACGACTGTCTTTTATTGCCCCGTCCTCGCTTCATTAGTTTTTATGTGAGACACTAATTATGACCTTTGTGATTCGTGTTACTGTCTTCTCTTGTCTTGGATCACTGCCTTAATAGGTACGTTATTTGCACGCATTTTTAGGGGTATTGCAACCAGATTACTAAGACTCAATAAAAATCATTTTTTATTTATAATTATTTAGGGAACTTTTACCAGTGGGAGGCTCCTTTACACAGGATGCGGGCTAGATTATGGGTACAACAACGGCGCCTATTTCTACCGTGAAGCAGTAATGTGTAAGCATTGCTGTGTTTCGGTCTGAAGGGCGCCGTAGCTAGTGAAATTACTGGGCAAATGAGACTTAACATCTTATGTCTCAAGGTGACGAGCGCAGTTGTAGTGCCGCTCAGAATTTTTGGGGTTTTCTAGAATCCTCAGCGTCACTGCATTGCAATGGGCAGGGCGTATCAATTACCATCAGCTGGACGTCCTGCTCGTCTCGTCCCTTATTTTCATAAAAAAAAACCTAACTTACAATGATAACTTATGAAATAGTTAAAATTATTGATGGCTACTTCAAAGTTTCCACATATTATAGTTAAAAAAACTATGGCAAGGATGTAATATTATGATTTAAAACCAACTTAACTACAGTTTTTTAATCCGGAAGAACTTATTAGTCCTTTTTAGTTTGGTGCTAGATGTAGAAAATATATCTAGGTCTTCTTCATTTTTAGGTCGTTGTAACTTCAGTCTGCAGGATCTATCGATAGTTACACCACGCCATGGGCGTATGGAGATGACTAGGATTTGGGAATTGGAAAGCATGCGCCTTCACTTATTGAAAGTCAAAAACTACCACCCATGCCAAAAAGAATGCCTCAGACCTGAGAAGAATGGGCGCATCAAACTCACCGGGGTTCTTTTTCATCAGAAAATATGTTTGCAAAGTAATATTGTACAATTAAACTTATTATTTAATAGCCTGAGGGCGGTCGCTCCATTTTCAATCTGTGCTATCATTAAGAAAGTAATTTCATCTCTCACCTTTACTACACAATCATTTTTTAACAATACTTTTGAATAACGTAATACTTTTGTTTTGAACTTTTTTGGGATCTTGGTGTAAAAGCATATAAAAAAGCATCGCCCCACAAAATGCTTACAAACTCGACTTAGCCGAGGAGTAGGCATTTTTATTTTATGTCTGTTCCCGGTGTTAACATTATGGTTATGTCAGTTTCTAGCAAATTCACTTTTGTGCCTAAGAACATGCATTACATTATCAAGAATGATTCTTTTATGCTATACTTAGCATAGAGTTACTACTCTGGACAGTCAATCTTACTGTTCAATAAATATATAGGTATGTTGTTGTTGCAGCTATAACAAGAAATACTAAAAATCGTGCTGGAGGAATCCAAAATTGCCGACTAGCAAATGAAAAAAGTAGTTAAAAAAAACACGCCACAAATTAGGATATCATCCCCAACATCTGGATTTTTGGCTTTCCTCCACACTATGGTTTTCAAGGAACTTTCTTCCACGTAAAACCAGGATGTGGAATGAGCTTCCTTGTGTGGTGTTTCCTTTTCATGTTCTGTTGAGCCACAGGACCTCTGAAGTTAGAATTCAAACATCTGATGTCAACCATGAGCTCAGTGAACCCAGTTGTTTGGCTTCGTATGTATACACTCTCTCTCTCTTCTGGGAGGCTCCTTTGCACAGGATACCGGCTAGATTAGGGGTACCACAACGGCGCCTATTTGTGCCGTGAAGCAGTAATGTGTAAAATTTACTGTGTTTCGGTCTGAAGGGCGCCGTAGCTAGTGAAATTACTGGGCAAATGAGTCTTAACTTATGTCTCAAGGTGACGAGCGCAATTGTAGTGCCGCTTAGAATTTTTAGGATTTTCAAGAATCCTGAGTGGCACTACATTGTTATAGGCAGGGCATATCAATCAGCTGAATGTCCTACTCGTCTCGTCCCTTATTTTCGTAAAAATAAGTGCGGCCATCTCCTCTGCCTACATGTAAACCCTACACACCACCACACCAGAGTTTTACCAGATTCAGAGAAATCACCTGACACTGAACAAGTTACATTAAGTTCCTGCATGTAGTTATTTGCTCCATGAAACACAACTTAAAGTTATAATAGCAAATCCTCTAACAACAAATAAAAAAAAAAGTTTTAGCAAAATTAAAAATTAACCCTACAAAGTTACACATCGAGAAAAAACAAAGAGCTGCAATGAAAAATAGAAATAACCACATTGAAAAATACCCATTTGTTTATTGCGAACTATGTTTATAAGCGCACGTGTGTTATCGCTAAGTAATTGCTAAAACAACTACCTCCTGAGCCTACATAATTAAGATTGAGGCCACTAAATACGATAGTAATTGTTTTGTTTTAATACAGTATACATCTTTCATATAATATTGACACACTTTTTACACAAATTATCTTGCCCCAAATTAGGCATATACAGCCTGTGTTATGGGTTGCAAGACAACGATATATTTAATACAATATACTTACTTAAACATACATAAATACATATAAACATCCATAACTCGGAAACAAACATCCATCCACCTACCGGGATTCGAACCCGGGACCTCTAGTTTAGTAGGTAGGATCTTTAACCACTCGGCTATACAGGTCGTCCTTATATGGAGGATGAATGAGGCGTAAGGCTACGGGCATCATAGTTTAAATGATTCTCCTTTCCACATTCACCTGCAGAATAGCAAAGAAGTCACAGGAGCTGTATGCTGTGCCCAGTGAGGAAGCTACAAAGTCCACATGGAAAAATTCGGTAAGCCCAAATTATGAAAGTTTTGAGAGAAACACCTTGTGCCATACACGATCAAAGTTCTTTGCTTTGATCACATCACTTTAAACATACATAATTATGTGATATATTATTATACTATTGATTCCAGTCTTTTCCGTTCGTTTGTCCTCCTTTACCATAAAAATGTGGGTTTGTGGATTAACCGCAATTAGTTGTATTTTTCTTATTTACATATCTTCCACGTATAACAAAAAGGCTTAGAAAACGTATAAAATTTCTAATCAGGAGATATTGTCATAAGTCGAAAAGTAACTTAATATCGTTACTCTGAAAAGATTAAAAATAAAAAAAAAGTCTGTAAAGCCGACGCGTTTATTGTAATTATAATTAAATTATAATTCGTTAATCGTTGTCAGTCGCTCATCTTCTGGCCCCACACAACTACCTAAACCCGTTAATAGCATCGTAATATGTAAAGTCGCAGGCTCAAGTATGTCTTCTGGAAGTTAATAACACATTAAAAGCCCTGGATTATGTTAAGAAGTTCACGTATTTAGTTACCTTCGTATTATGTTTAAATTTTAATTAATTCACGAAACTGACGGTTGCAAGCTGTAAGTCAAGGAATTTTTTTTTGTTTTTAAGTGAATTTTTACGATGTGTGCGCACACCGTCACGCATATTCGACACGCTGACGTTAGCTGGTCAACTAGACCATATTTTGAGTCATACTTCAGCTGCCAAGCCTCTTGTATCTCATATTTCTACTGACCATAACCAATAGACGAGAATTAAATAAGTTTCAATATGTAATTTCAACTTATACACAAATTTTGAAATAAACAATAACTTCTCAATCTAAATTATGAATAATATTTTCATTGGCTGTATTCAATATCTTCTTTATTAGAATATTGTTTTTTTTTACAAACATAAAATAGCACGAGGACTAATTTTGTTCAAAGATTTTTGTTTTATTAGGCCAAAGAAGAATAACTGTTTGCGTGGGTACATAGTACACACATACTTTTTTTCAAAACTTACACGGAGCTTACATTTAGGTGTTAAGCAATATCCGTTTATCTGTCTGTAATGTATAAGTGCTAAAATTTTAAAGACTAAACAGTTTGTTATTTTTAAGGGCTATTCGTTATATTTACTTCTGGGATTGTTATTTCTGGGATAGCGAGTTTGTTATTTTCACTTCTGGGATTGAGTAAGTATGGAAATTTATTAAGTACCAAATTTTATGGACTCACCCCTTAAAAAAATATAGGTTGCGATTCGGGAGTGCCGGCAGAAGTGAAAACTTGAACATTTTGCAATTTTGAATATTTTTGAATGTATAGGGAAAGATGAAAATGTTAATCTTGAATTAAAAAAGTGGCTATGAATTTCTTGCTACTTCTTCTCATTAGCTCAACTCTTTACGAAGTAGCAGTAGATTCAATAAGAAAAAATATTTTTTTTTGACATTCATAAGTTTAATTTCCATGACCTACAGGAATAAGGTGACTTTGATTTGATTTGAATAATTTCGCATGAATTGGTTTAATTATCAGTATAAAAGTGCTAGCATTTATGTGGTTAAATACTATATTCATTTACATATATTATTCATTATCGTACACAAAAATGACAATTTATATTACATGAAAAAATTAACACTTCAGAACTATTACAATTTTTTCATTTTAAAAAGTTTATCTCTCAGAAAAATAGACTTACATCCATAATTTCATCGACTGTCTTACGAAATTTCGATCAGGTCACGTGTTCTGACGCGAGTTTAACATTTTATACCCAACCCAAGAAAAGTGCTCAACGCGGCTAAGGAAGTTTTCACTTTAAAGTGTATAGTTTATTTAATGAAAATAGTTTTATTGACCTTAAAACATACAAATATTTATGCGTTAATAATAGTACAACTTAATTTAGTACAACAATGTTAACTTAAGCCATCATAGGTATAAATACACAGAGGCTGTGTAATAAATTTTAAATAATTCGAACTACGGCTAAGTAAGTTTATAAAGTTACGTAATACCTAACAGTTAAGTCAGAATTATAGTAAAAGTTTCGGGGCGATTACGTGCCTGTATTCAATATTAAAGCTAGACTTGTTAAACTTAGCAGGGTTTAAGTAAGCCTGGAGAAATTATGCTTTTGATTATGTAAGGTATGTTATATTAGGATTACTTTAAGTTATTAACGAGTTAATGTGTTAAAGTTATGCTTAATTTTAATACATTTTACCAGTGGGAGGCTCCTTTGCACCGGATGCCGACTAGATTATGGGTACCACAACGGTGCCTATGTGTAATGTGTAAGCATTACTGTGTTTTGGTCTGAAGGGCGCCGTAGCTAATGAAATTACTGGGCAAATGAGACTTGACAACTTATGTCTCAAGGTGATGAGCACAGTTGTAGTGCCGCTCAGATTTTTTTCAGTTTTTCAATAATCCTGAGCGGCACTGCATTGTAATGGGCAGGGCGTATAGTTTACCATCATCTGAACATCTTGCTCGTTTCGTTCCTTTTTTCATAATAAAAAACATTTCAGACAAATATATTATAAATAAACTAACAGGGCTCACATATTATGTTGTTAAGAGAGTAACCACGTGATTTTAGCTTAAGGCTGGGGACCGAGCCAATGGCCGAGGCAATGTAAAAATATACGCTTTATATAAAGTGTCAAGAAACGGTTTCAATTATGCACTACTTTAGCGATTTCTGGGGATAGTGGCCTTAAAGAATATTAACCTAAATGTTTATTAAAGTAAAATGTGTTAAATCGTCTTAAACACAAAAATGGTTATATTCTCCTTATTCTATATTCATATATTTTGCAGGTGAATGTGAATATTATAAATGTATATATAATAATAATAATAATAATAATAATAATAATAATAATAATAATAATAACTTTATTTATTTCAAAACATAACAATAATTAATAATAGTATTGCCAGCTAAAAATATGTTTCTAAATTATATTATTAATCATTTACATACAATACAGGGAACACAGACATCTAAACTAGTATGAACTGTGTTTCAGCTATCAGTGACTTCTCAGTACCAGACAAGTATAAGTATATACTAAGTATAAGAACAGGAGAAAACCACTTAGCGACCATTTTCTAAGAAAACATTTCATTTTTTTACATCTTTCACTGTCCTCTTAATTTGGGTCTTGTGTTACAAATATTAAAACCATATGTATACTTTACTTTAATTCCATAGACAATGTTGGTACTCTCCCTTATCTACCTCCTGACAACTTACCTCCTCTTTGTTCTGTAAGTTTTCAATCGATAACTAACGTGCTTAACACAAACGATCAGCAAGCCAGTTGATCTACAACAATTGACCAGTATGGTTGCGTTCTAATACCATATTCGTACATTAAGTGAAGTAATAATTGTAAATTATAATAAAGCGCTTATTGTGAAGACGTCTTATTCTACGACCTAAAACTTGTATAAGTTTTAAAACGAAATAGCAAACACCAAACAAATGTTTTAGCAGCACACACCGACGAGAATCGAATGTACGGTTCACAATCTAAACAACTCGTCAAGTATAAATTACTGCAACTGTTGAACATGAATATCAAACGCTTTAAACGTGAGAGTAAATAAAGTGGCCGTTAGTGAATTATGAACAAACTTTTGATCTCGGCAGCGAATGTAAAATAGCTCGAATTAATTTTAATCTACACTCGAATTGAGTCCGTGTTTACAGCAAATGTGTGTCAAAAGCTAAGGTGTATTACATATGTATTAATATACTCGTGTTTTCATCTAAAGGTGTGTTCACAACATAAATTTAATATACCCTTATTTTAACCTGATTCCTGCCGCCGAATTCCAACTTCGCACGACACGGCACAAGTTAGGATTTCATCCCCACTATCTGGATGTGTTGCGGTCCTCCGCAGTGCGGTTTTCAAGGAGCTTTCTCCCTCGTACTACAAAGCTTTGGAATGAGCTTCCTTGTGCGGTGTTTCCGGGACAATACGACATAAGTACCTTCAAAAAAAGCGCGTACACCTTCCTTAAAGGCCGGCAACGCTCTTGTGATTCCTCTGGTGTTGCAAGAGAATGTGGGCGGCGGTGATCACTTAACACCAGGTGACCCGTACGCTCGTTTGTCCTCCTATTCCATAAAAAAAAATACCAGACGAACCCTGTGTGAGAATGAGCTAACTATCCTTACACAAAAACCAAAGTGTGAGAAAGAGACGGAATAGATGGACCGTGAAAGCGTTGTTAAACAATTTAGTGTCCATTAGTCTCCTGTTAAATTTAATTCTTGTTTAGTTTGGACCACGTTAAAATGTTAGTATTTTTATCATAATTATACTGGGTTTTAACGGATATTAATTAAAAAATATAATGGTAGTTGTTATTGTTGTTATATACAGCTACAATCCAAATAAAGAAAACATTTCACAGGTAAATACTGATTCTTCAATACTACTTACGTGGTGTTTATTTTCGTAGAACATATTCACTAAAATATGCAGTTATTGTGCATTTTAAACATACAGTAAACACTCTATTCTCTAAAGATTATATTAAATTTAAAAAACAGAAAATGATGTAATACTTATGTAATTGTTAATATAATTATGTACTTAAGTTCTGTTTTACCACAATAAACAGAACCTTTACTACTAAGTGTATGGTTCACAATGTGTTACGAATTTATTATAGAAAAAGAAAAGGATTGTGTGGTTATATGAGACCACGATAGAAGTGAATCTATTTTTCACATTATAGACATTTAAAACATGGAAAATTGGAATTATAATGGGAAATAATAAAAGTAGACAAAGTCTCCAACTATTATTTTTATTGAACTCTGTGTCTGAGCCCTCGTTAAAAAAATTTTTATTGAAAAGGATTACACTGACAAACAAAATTTACATTAAACACTGACAAAAACAAACAAAATAGCGTGGAGCACTGGCACAAATGAGTAATAGTCTATACACTACACGGCCAGCTGCTGCGAACTATAGGCGCCGCCTGGCCGTCACGCGACATGCAACACTCAGACGAAAAAGTTTGAGACGATGTAATATAAGTTTCACTTTAAAAATGCTGATGTCTAACATGATAACAGTAGGTACACTAAATCAACCCTTCTATTATCATGATATCAAAGGATCTATTATAACGCTCGTTCCACAGCTAATAATTGAATTTGGAAACTATTGTTCCTCTAATGGCTTATACCTCAATGTTAACAAGTGTTTTATGATAACTTAACGATCCGATTATGTTGAATTATTAAATTAAATATAAACCGCTTAAAAGGATCGTCAGATGTAAAAGACTTTATATGAAAAACATAATATACGGCCTTACACATAAACTTTTTATAAAGTTGTACCTGAGAATAAACCCATAATGTCAATACAATGATAATTCTGAAGTTTCTCGAATGTCAAGCAGCCTTGCAAATAAACGATGGATTGTTTTTCTAAGCCATTGTATGGTTTAGAAATGAACCTCGACAAAACCAATATCATGACCAACATCCTAAATAGTACCGCAAACATCAGCGTAAATGGCACTTTCATCGAAAAGTGGAAAAGTATGTGTATCTTGGTCAAGAGATCGTAATGGGAGAGGACAATCAGGCTAACGAAATTGACAGGCGCATAAGAATGGCGTGGGCAGCTTACTCCAAACTCAAGTTCGCGTTTAACATGAAAATCAGTGCTGACCAAAAAGCTCGTATTCACGACCAGTGCATCTTGCCAGTGCTTACGTATGGGGCTGAGACTTGGGTTTTTACTAAGGAGATCCTCCACAATCTTCAGGTGGCTCAAAGGGCAATTGGTTTTTAGAAAAAAAAAAAAATATTTTTTTTTTTTATGTATTTTAAAACTTTATTATTAATAATATTGATATTTAATGCAAAAAACTTCAAAAAAAATTTTTTTCAATTAATTATAAACAATTAAAAATTGATGAAATTTAAATAAAAATCACGTGACTATAAACGCGCCATGATTGGTCACCATAGTTGTGACGTCATAATGTTATAGCTATTTAATAACAGTACAGCGTTTACGGCTATTACACGTGTCTAGACAATAATATTAAAAATTTATTGCTAAAATACGAGTTGTTAGTTGGTTTCGATTAGCTATGTGTGATAAAGGATTTATTAAGGCAAAGTCTGATAATATTCCTGATGTTGATATATTTATGATCACCGATTTTTTAAAAAATGACGTTCGGTTTAATTCTGCTGAAGTTGAATCCCAATCATTGGATAAAGATACATAAATTTATTATTTAAGCACTTTAATTTATCAATAAAAAATTTTTTTAATGCTATGATTTTAAAGGTTATGATTTGGAGTCCAGTTAAAAAAAATTATTTACTGAACTTTACTTAAATATATAATAATTATTTGATTTATATACTTAGATAAATAATAATTAATAAAAATGGTATTAAGAAATACTTACATCGAAATGATCTTCACAACAAAAAAAATTCGATTTTGTTTGGGGATTATCACGGTGCACTGCTTGAAACCATTTATTTCGACGTTTGTCATCTTGGGGAACATTTAAAAACATTTTATCAGGAGTTGCCTTTGTAGTATTCTTACATAATGGTACAAAACAAGAACGATAACTTTTGAGGTTCGACATTTTTAATATAAATTTAAATATTTAATAATGACAACAAAATTAAATAGATCAAAACACTGTATTTATTATTTTTCTATCAACTGCAATGAGTGAAAACTAACATTAAGACGTCACACGCGCTCGGGTTTGTTCGGGAGTTGTCGGCGTGTCTTCGGTACTGGATTCAAAAAATTTTTTTTATTTTGAAATAACTTTTGAATTATTGCGAAAAAAAAATAGTTTTATTATAAAACTAATATATAATCTTTCCATTTATCACAAAAAAAAATTTTTTTCAAAAACCCAATTGAGAGAAAACTGGTAGGGGTTACACTGAGAGACCGTAAAAGAAACGAATGGGTCAGAGAGCAGAGCAAAGTGAGCGATGTAACCAAACGTGTTGCGAAATTGAAATGGGAGTGGGCTGGCCATGTCGCCCGCAAGCATGGCTCGTGGTGCAAGGCAGTGATAGAATGGAGACCGTGGGGTGAGAAACGCCCGAGAGGAAGACCGCAGATGCGTTGGTACGACGATATCAAAAGACTGGCGGGAACAAAGTGGTTGGAAACTGCTCAAAACCGGAAAAGATGGCATAAGCTGAAGGAGGCCTACATCTTAGAGTTTAAGAACGGCTAAAGAAGAAGAAAAAGGAAAATAATTTTTTAATATTTTATAAAATGCTTATATCAGACCATACGAGTACTCAGAATATGTTTTGACTGCTTGAATCTCACAATATTAATAATATATTCACGCTATTGAAAGTGTTCAAAATATTTTTTTTAAAAGATTAAATTTTAAGTTTCAATACTCCTCAAATAAATTATTTATCTTTAAATAAGAAAATAAATCTTTGTTCAACCTTGGCACCTATCATTACCGTAAACACTCGTAAATTCGTTAACACTGATCAAATAAAACACTCTAAACTCGGTGGTCTACAGCTGAAACGTGACATTGGCTCAATTATGGTGTTCTACTAGAACGGGTTCTACAGAAGCCACAGTAGGCATTTTAAAGAACTTATCGGAGGCGCTTTGTAGCTCATGATAAGTGATTAAAAACACCTAGGATCTAGTAAACCTAATGCTCGTCTGGTGACGGCTAAATAATAACGGCATAAAAAATTACGAATATTCATTTCATTTGAACTTAAGTTACCTGTTAAGCATTACCATAAAAGAAAAAAAGAGAGAAAATATATATTTGGACAAATAGACGTGAATAATTTAAGTTTTATTAAGTTTTTTTTTTTTTCAATAATTTAAACTAATTAAGGAATTTATGTAAACAAGATTTCCATTGACAAACAGATGAACTTTGGATGTCAGGTACTTCACTATTTTCGAGTATTTGTTATTACAACATGAATAGGTTAGGCGAAGTCGAAAAAATTAATAATATTAATATTCTTGCTATTGTGTACGCGGCTTTACAACGCTTACGAAAATTTCGGGTGCGCATGCTATAATCTCCATTTAATTACTCTTACTGAATGATGAAGTCAAAATGGCGCAAGTTGCAGATTTTAATATTTGCATAGCTCGGGAGGTTGCTATAAAAAGAAATACTAACTAAAAGTAAAACTAAAGCGTTAAGCCAAAATCATTTAACTAGTATCAAAATTTTGCGAAGAATTCATTTAGAGACATTGTAACAACGATATTATTATTGTACATACATACATACATAAAATCACGCCTCTTTCCCGTAGGGGTAGGCAGAGACCACTTCTTTCCACTTGCTACGATCCTTACATACTTGTTTCGCTTCGTCCACCTTCATTATTCCTTTCATACATGCTCTCCGGTTTAGGGTACTCTTGACCTGGCCTTTTTTCAAGATGTCCCTGATTTAATCTTGAAGCATCCGCCTAGGTCTACCCCTTCCAACACTTTCATTCACACTGGCCTTATACACTTTCTTCGTCAATCGTTCTTCATTCATTCTCTCGACATGTCCAAACCATCTCAGCATACCTTTCTCAATTTTTATTTATTATTATTGTATTCTTTTTAATTTACCCCTCTATGTTACTGAATAAAAAAAACAACTTAAGTCGATAGTGGAATGTTTGAATGCACATTATTTAAAAGATGAGAAGAAGACACAGGTACCATGTGAAAAACGTTTCAATAAAACGTCAAATTCATACTTTAACCACTATTATAAGAAGCTTAATGATGATGCGAGATAATACCATGAAAATTTAAAGACATGGAATTTATACAAACTGTGACAATTTCAACGAACCCAAAGACATCTAGGATACTAGTATTCAATAAGGAGATCCAATCACTAGTTCATTGGACTACGTTTGAAATGAAAAAAAAATATTTGAAATCCACAAACAATACATTTTTGAAGTAACAAAAACACACATAATAACGAAAGACTTACAATATACTAGACACACAGACCACAAAGCGTGTGTGAGAGAGAAGAACATATTTAACAAAGAAACAGCAAGATAGAAAGGTAAGTGAAGAAAGAATACATTGATTAACGAGTATATTGAAACAGAGCCCACAGAAATCGCAATGATCGATACGCAGGATTGTACTTGAATTCAACCAGATATGACGAAAGAAGGCTAAGAAACAAAATTTTACCAAAAAAACAACCGACTTCTAAAACACTATTCTAAAATAATATATATAAGATGCATCAAGAAGTATAAAAACAATTGCGTATTTTATACAATCTAATTATAGTTATGATTATTGTTATTTTTGGAATCGGTTTTCTCCCGCCGCGGCGCCGCTCTCGAATCTCGCCGCCTCCTCACGTCGCGCGTGCGACTCAAGCACATCTCATCTTTAACTATGTATGTAGTTACAAACCTTGGCTGACACCGATCGAATGGGACCACACAGGATGCACCAGCTTTCTGTGCTGACATTTAGTTTTCAGTCTTTTTTTAAAAAGTTTTTGCACTCATGTGAAGTTGCACAGAACTGTTCATGAAGTGATTTGAAATTTTGTTTTCGTTTTTCTTCTGATCGGCTATACCAGGGGTCGCCATGAAGTTTTAAGTTGGGGTCCAGATATTGTGGGAAAATTTGAACGACGCGAGGTCCAGAAAAAATAACTGATAATAATTAAGTGCTACCTATTTATTGTATGGTTTCAAATTCAGATTTATAAAAGACAAGGCCTAAAATTAATGTGAGAAACTGCATCGATGGTCTTGAGCGAGTTTTTTATAGTTTAGTTCTCTAGAAGAACAGCAAATTCAGTCTATCTCTTACTTGAGATAAAAATAGTAACTACCGTTGACTTTTCTGTGCCAATAAACTTATCGACGGTAACTCACCTTATCCGTACACGCTGTCTGTCAATGGGCTGACGTATAGCCTACCAGCGATAGAAGTTTGTATGGAGATTGCAATTCACGCGTATAAGGCGATAAGAATGACTTATCGGGTATATTGGGACAACTTCAGATTATTGACAGCTAATTACTGACAGTAGAAGGTAGTAATTTATCTCTATCTGTAGATAGTTTTTTGGGAACGACCGTAAGTGATAATTGATAAAGATGTTTCATACTTACGTCGAGCCAAACATAGAGGCTAAATTGATGCAATCTTCATATTTTTCTGTAATTATTCCAATAAATAAAGGTATATTATCTTATCTACGTATTAACCTGTACCTAGTACAAAACATTGGTATTCATATTTGGCGGCCCGAGGTTCGATCACTGGCGATCCACCTGTTGCCGACCCTTGGGCTATACTTTTAGATTATAAATATTACCAGTTCGGATGGCGACGACATATCTCGGCTGAAAGAAGCAAACAAATTTAAAGTGTACAGATGAAACATTTTGCTGGAATGTAGGGTTTCTTACCACACAAATAAAATTTGAAAACAAAATTTTATGAACGATGCGGGACTTGAACCCACGACCTCTCGCGTTCCGTGCGAGTTGAGGAGGTTAACAACTGTAAAGTAGATCCTGTAGATGAAGCCACAACCTGAGAGTTGAACAAAGCATACTAGATTTTATGACGATACGTCACTCGAACGGTTGGCTCAGTTGGAATAGCACTCGCATTGTCAAACTATTTCTATAAATTCCATTTCTTTAGATTCTAATGGTATCATCTCGCGCTAAGATAAAGCTGTTGATATTTGTGTCATACATATAAGTAATTTGAATCTGGAATACCGACGTTTAACATAATCGGTACAGTCAGACACTAATTCGTAGCAAGGTCAAAGAATAGGGTGACATAAACGAAAGTGATTCATTTCGAGGGCAGACGAGAGAGCCTGAGGCCAGAACTCAAGGTCCCTCAGATGTATACAGACTTATTATGATCCGGTTCTTGCCAAAATATTAATTCATTTTGACTTACTGAGTGAAAGTTTTGAAGTCAATGATAATTATTGTTTGGTGTTTATGTTAGTTATAAGCGAACAGTTAACGGGCTGTATATATATATGAAATAAGAAGAATATAATAATAACAATCATCATTTATTTCTCTTAAAAACATAAGATTACAGCAACTGGTGGCTGGAGTCACATTTTAGGCGAATAATACCTGCACCAGGTGGCTCCCCTCTTCGATTTCAGTAATATGTTATTTTTAACAAAAGTTTTATTGACATGCTATTGAAATAATAAAAAAGTTATGAAATGAATAAAAAATAAATAATAATTTACAATTTAAATATTTGAAATGTTATTTTTGAACACCTTAACAATGCAGCGACATAGATTTACAAATGTTATGAAAATAATTTAATTCTTAAAGAAGAAGAGAAGAGTTTAATAAATACATTTATTTATTTATTAAAGCACACCACATCATGTACAATACAATTTTCTTAATCTAATGTTACAATTAGTAGTTGTAAAGCATACGACAATTATGGTGAACATAAAAATTACAAAAAATACTCCCTAATTACTTCTGAAAAATAGAACTAATACTATCTAAGCTATAATAAAAACAAAAAAAAATGAAAGTACAAATTATAACTTTAACTTATTAAAATAATGAAGACGAAAAAAAAGAAAAACTACTTATTTGACAAATGCAGATTGAGTACCAGCTAAGTGTTTAACAACAGTTTCTTTAAACCTGACCCGCCCACCACCGAATATATCAATACATTTATTTTCCACGGGGATTAACAATAACTTAATATTATTATAAAAGAGGCTTTGACATTGAGAGAAGAACAGAAGAGAAACTCCGAGCCGATGTTATGTTATTGTCACTCTCAATGGTAAAAAAAAAGGTAAATTTCAATTTATTCTATTCTTGAGCGGTGTCTTTACCATCAGGTCAAAAATACGAACAGGATTATTTATAAGTATACTAGCTTTTACCCGCGACGTCGTCCGCGTTAAATAGTTATTTTAGGCAATTTTCTTTATCTTTTAGGATACTTCTATAATACAGCGCATATCCCTTATCATTGTGAACAGTCTCTTTAATAGTATTTCCCTGTGAACTTTAATCTCCTATTTAATCCCCGTGTAGGTCAAACTATCAAATATGCTCGAACAAATATTTATAAATTATTTCTAATCAAGTACCTAAATGCTAAGTTTCATGGTTTTATCTTCGATTATGACAATTTTTCATACAAACTGCTATCCCCTATTTCAACCCCACCATTATTTGCAATAATAGGTAGCCTTTTTCAAAGCTCTATTCTATCTCTGTAGTAAATCTTAGTAAAATTACCAAACCGGTTCGGTGATTTTTTTTTTTATGGTATAGGAGGACAAACGAGCGTACCTATTGTTTAGAGATCACCGCCGCCCACAATCTCTTGCAACACCAGAGGAATCACAGGAGCGTTGCCGGCCTTTAAGGAAGGTGTACGCGCTTTTTTTGAAGGTACCCCTGTCGTATCGTCCCGAAACACCGCACAAGGAAGCTTATTAGTACAGCTTTACAGCTTTGTAGTAAGTGGAAGAAAGCTCCTTGTAAACCGCACTGTGGAGGACCGCCACACATCAGGATGGTGGGGATGATATCCTAACTTGTAGCGTGTCGTGCGAAGATGGAATTCGGCGGCAGGAATCAGGTTAAACAGCTCTTCTGAACACTCCCCGTGATAAATGCGGTAGAAGACACACAATGAAGCGACGTCTCTACGCAACGCCAAGTGATCCAGCCGTTCACAGAACACTGGGTCCCCGACAAATCGAAAGGTTAAGGCGTGAAAGCGTAACAAACAAACTTACATTCACATATATAATATTAATAGGGATGTTTATTATCGGGAACCTCTGTTGTACACTAAGGGAATAATAACATTACTTATTCCCTTCCAACTTTGCGCGACTTTGGAAACAAATTGTCGAACAAGACTAACTTTTGTCCCCATTGAATTATATTACCACATAGAGTATGAGGTCTCCAAATTTATCTTTTACATCTGTATGGATGTTTCGCGACATTTTGTCAATAGAATTAATAACTCAAAATGGCGACCGACTTATTCCAAGCTTCAATTATCAACGTTGTCATAAATTTCAATTAATCATAATATTATGCATGCATTAAGTCTTAATAATAAAAATGTTGTATTCCTGCCCTATGGCAGATATATAGTAGATATAACATTTAGAAGCTATCTTCTACTTAGATTTTCCCCACAAGACGGACTGACGATCTGAACGTCCGTATGTCACAGCCATTTTTTTCCGAAACAATAGGAATTATACCGTTGAGTAGATATAATAGAAAAAAAAACAATAAATTTTGGGGCTTCCCCATACTTAGAACTGAAACTGAAAATTTTTTTTTCATCACACCCATGCGTATGGGGTATCTATAGATAGGTCATCAAAAATCATATGAGGTTTCTGATATTTTTTTTCCTAAACTGAATAGTTTGCGTAAAAGACACTTCCAATGTGTATCCCCCCCTGTAACTTCTAAAATAAGAGAATGATAAAACGAAAAAAAAAATTGGGTACATAAATTACCATGCAAACTTCCAACAAAAATTGGTCTAGTAAGTAGTTTTTTTTAATACGTCATAAATCGTATTATCGATAACTTAATTGAAAAAAAATACTTACACTATTATTAAAACATCGATCAAAGTTACAACGAACTACAATAATTTTAATATTCTGTTACTTGTTGCTACGGAACCTTCATGGGTGAGTCCGACTCACACTTGGCCGCTTTTTATGGTGTTTGGGGACAAATGAACGGTCTACACGTTCGTATGACAGAAGATTCGAATTTGCTAGAAACTATGATAGTCAAAATGTTAACACCAACAACCATAAACGCATAATGCCTACTACTCGGCTAAGTCGAGATAGTACTGTCTTCTGTGGGGCGATATACATAAATCAAATCAAATCAAAATCAGTTTATTCATGTAGGTCACGGAAATGACACTTATGAATGTCATTAAAAAAAATGTGTGGTGAAGGTTACTATAACATTATTGACTTTCATAATGATACCACAGATTGGGAATGGTGCAGCCCAACTATTAAATAATAGATTTTATTGTACAATATAACATTGAAACGATATTTTTATGAAAAAAAAACCCACTGAGTTCTTGTCAGTTCTGAGGCATACCTTTTTCGATTGGCTTGAGTAGTTTTTGAAATAAAATAAGTGATTTTAATCCTATTTTTTTTTTTTTTAATTTGATGAAGACAGCTCGTTTACCGAATATGAGTCATGATCCTCAGCAGTAAGGGAAAGACTAAGAAGAAGAAGATGTATAAAATTCTTAGCACTTTTAAGTACCTACTGGTTATTAAACGGCGAACCGGCGAAACGGCCACACTCGATCGATTAATTATTCGCTATAAAACTACAAAAGTAAAGTTTACTCAAAAGATCAAGGTTATTACAAGTTATAAAAATATGCAACAAGAAACATAGCTTTTACCATATATAGAATCTTGCTTACATACCCGTTAACATATACAAGTAATTTAAATGTATGTGTATGATCCATAATCACTTATCATACTTAATTGTCATTATTTCTTGCTTAATTAAACTCGATGCCTTTAAGTGTTATAACCAAGCCTATTGTCTTTTTTTTTAAATTAAATGTCTCTGGAAAAGTAACTGTGATTTCCTATATACAGCTACTTTCAATGTAACATCTAAGTAACTGATGCTCGCTAACACATATTAATATGTTAATTTATTTTATCATATATATAATAATATAATATTGATACACCTTTCACACAAATAATCTTGCCCCAAGTTAAGCATATATAGCCTGTGTTATGGGTTACAAGACAATGATATATTTAATACAATATACTTACTTAAACATACATAAATTCATATAAACATACATAAATACGTTTGACTCGGAAACAAACATCCATATTCATCATATAAATGCTTGCACCTACCGGGATTCGAACCCGGGACCTCTAGCTTAGTAGGTAGGATCGCTAACCACTCGGCTGTACAGGTCGAAATCATATCTCATACTTCATCATCTTTATCATCAGCCGGTAGACGTCCACTGTCCAGCAGTCCAGCAAAGGCCTCCCCAAAAGATTTCCACGACGATCGGTCCTGCACTGCCCTCATCCAACGTTTTCCGGCCATCTTGACCGTGATCGTCGGTCCATCTTGTGGCGGGCCTGCAAACACTGCGTCTTCCGGTACGAGGTTGCTATTCGAGAACTCTACTGCCCCAACGGCCATCTACGCTTTGAACTATATGCCCTACCTACTGCCACGAGCATAGCCCTCTCCATTGCCCTCCGAGCGACCATCAGCTTTCGCATGTATGTATATTATGTAGTACGTATTATATATATATATATATTTATATATATATATATATATATTTAGTTACAATATTGTTTATGTAACGAAACGACCTATATAATCTCAAATAAATCTCATTTTTATTTAGTAGGTATCGCACCATGTTGAATATTTCGAAAACCGTAATATGATAAGGGAAACCTGTTATTGGCATTAATATTTTAAAATATTATACCTTATTTATCTATTATGTAATATGCTGTTGGTTTTCTTAATAAAATAAAACTACAATAGGTACAGACCCCGTAAGATAACATTGTAGAGGTCTTGGTGAGAAGAGCTTGAAATTGTTGAGTTTTGGTTTCTAGGCGGTCATGATGAAAAGCTATTCAGGTAAAAACATTTCCCATTAATATTGAAAATGAGTTTTGTTCATTAGAACCTTCCAACATTGGCCATTTTGAATAAATTGGATTGTTTATATAATTACAACACCAGACATTCATATACGGGCAGAAGACACGCAAGGGACGAATGACTCGTCACTAGTACAATAATGATAAATTTTGAAATTTTCAAACTAACAAATTATATATAATCACCCTTACGTGATCGCACACATATACTAGAGAATATAGAAGATTATGGGTACCACAACGGCGCCTATTTCTAACGTGAAGCAGTAATTTGTAAACATTACTATGTTTCGGTCTGAAGGGCGCCGTAGCTAGTGAAATTATCGGGCAAATGAGACTTAACATCTTATGTATAAGACTTAAGTCTCAAGGTGACGAGCGTGATAGTAGTGCCGCTCAGAATTTTTGAGCTTTTCAAGAATCCTGAGCAGCACAGCAATAGGCTGGGCGTATCAATTACCATCAGCTGAACGTCCTGCTCGTCTCGTCCCGTGTAAAAAAAATATAGTAAAGGTAATCTATTGTTACTTATGTAACCAATTTTGATTGTCACATCATAGGCACTCTTGGAATGAACTTTATAGTATTTTGAATATTAACTTTTAAGTACACGCGTTCTTTTTGGTAAATATCCTTCTCGCGTGGGGTCCACAAGTATCCCTATTTTTATTTATATATATTTTTAAAAATTTATTTAATTAAAAATACATTCTTCAGTCGACTAAGCCGAATTTACCCGAACAAACGTTACATGTTCGAGCGTGACAGCTCAGTTTCATTTAATCCCCTCAAATGGATGTGCTCACAACGCCAAAAACAGTTTCGAAAACCGAAATCACATTGGTAGTTGGTACGGAGGCTACTATTTAAATTTGAAATCAAAATTTCCTACGTGATGTCTAATTAAATAACTTTAGCAACAAAACTTTTGATTTTGAACTTAAAAGTGTAAATATTTTAAAATCAACCAATAAAAGTAGAAGAAGAAGTTTCACTGAATTTTTAGCACCTATAGTATATATAATTTCAAAAAATAGAATAGCACTACTATTCTATTTTTTGAAATTTTTTAAATCTATTTCTTGAAATTTAAAATATACCTTAGGCATATTATTTCATCATTATCATCATCAGCCGGAAGACTTCCACTGCTGGACAAAGGCCTCCCCCAAAGATTTCCACGACGATCCTGCTCATCCAACGTTTTCCGGCGATCTTGACCAGATCATCGGTCCATCTTGTAGGGGGCCTACCAATACTGCGTCTTCCGGTACGTGGTCGCCATTCGAGGACTTTCCTGCCCCACCAGCCATGTGTCCGTTGAACTTTACGCCCTGCCCACTGCCGCTCCAGTTTCGCAATCATTTGCGAAACAGGCATATTTGCCTGAGTCATATTTTTCGGAGCGGTTTTTATCTACTTACAGATTTCCAAAAAAAAAATTGAAATATCCAATGTCGAATATGAATTTCATATTTAGAATTTTACTCCGAACGAGAAACCAAATAAATATTTTATATTCCGGTACCAAGCAGTCTTTCATCAAGCGACACAGATATAAAAAGCTCGTAAAAAGTGACCAATGGCATGAGGGAAACGTGTTTCGTAACGATTATTAAAGGAAACCCAATTAGTTTTCGCTTGAGGGTCATTTGTTTTCTGTCACTCATTACCTTGTTTAGACGTAAAGAAATTTTCGCTCGGAACATTTTTGTGGGTGGCAAAGTAATTACTGGGAAAATGTTATCAAATTTTACTCTGTTATGTTTTAATTAACTATGCTTTGAAGAAAAACTAATTTGACAAGTTATAATTGGGGTAACTCGCACAAAATAGGGTAGTTATAATGTGTTATTTTGGAAGCTGCGGTAACTGCATTATATTTTAAATCATCCTTAGATAAGGGATTGGTCTCCGCTGCGCTCCAACTAGATACCGCAGGCTTAGTCGCAAATGCGTCAACTGATACTACGCCCAAGTTTTACCAGTTCCTTTACACAGGATGCCGGCTAGATTATGGGTATCATAACGGCACCTATTTCCGCCGTGAAGCAGAAATGTGTGAGCATTACTGTGTTTCGGTCGGAAGGGTTACGAAGACGTAGCTAGTGAAATTACTGGACAAATGAGACTTACCATCTTATGTCTCAAGATGACGAGCGCTATTATTGGGTATTTCAAGAATCCTGCGCGGCACTGCATTATAATGGGCAGGGCGTATCAATTACCATCAGCTGAACGTCGTTCTCGTCTCGACCCTTATTTAAAAAAAAAGTAAGCGTACTCGAGCCAGTCTCGAACAATGTGTGACGTTGACTCGCCACATGCTCTGTTAAACTTTGCTAATAATTGAAACTAATATTTCCGGGTTCCGTCGTAAAATTTTGTAAAAATAATACTACTAGAAATAAGAATGACACTGGGATCACATATCATCAGTAAGGGTGCTGGTTGGGACGCGACTTGCGTCGACACTCTGGCTCCTTCTCATGTGGTGCTGGGGCTGCTGCTTAGACTGCCGAAGACAGCAAACAGAAAAGCAAAGTGAGTTGAGTCTTACATCTTTGTGCCGTTTGGTGTCGAGACACTTGGCCCCTGGAGTGCAGAGGTGCGGAGAATGTACACAGTACTATCTACGCGCCTCACTAACTGTGAACCCATGCGCTGGCAGCTATTTTGGTGAACAGATCAGCCTAGCTATCCAACGCGGAAATGCTGCCAGTATTCTTTTTACACTTCCCCGTAATGATAGTTTTAATTTAATGTAATCATAATATTTGATTTCAGTATAGCGAACTACCTGTGACATAGAACTATTTCATTGTGAATTTTTTTTTCGGTAATAAGGTAATACGTTTTTTAAATTATGTATAAATACCTACTTCATTTGATTATACCATATAAATATTTGTAGGCTTCATAATAATTGCCTTAAAAGATAATGCATTTAGAATTAACTTTAGATTAAATATTGTATTGTTCCCTGAATTAATGTAATTTTATCACTGGTGGATTGAATAAATAAATAATATTGCAAATATATTAATTATTAATTTGATGTTATAATTAAATATTACATTTTTTTTTAAATTAATAAGATAATGAAATCATCAATCATATGTTATGTTTATGTCTTTTAGCTTTTTCGTTTCACCGAGTTTCAAACTACAGTAGCACTACAGAAATCAAAAATAATAACATATATAGGAACTAACCATTATATCTTGTGTTTATTTAATATTACTGGCTGCCCCGACAGACGTTGTCCTGTAGATAATAAAAAAAATATAGGAATTTGCCAATAATATTTCAAAATATCAAGAATTATTTCGTAAAAAATGCTCCCTGTTGATATAATGAAATGGTTTCACAGCGGAACTGTCAAACCGTGCGTCACTAAATTCTCTCATAGAAAATATGTCCATATAAAACAAATATCGAAAATAAAAATAATTATGGGCGCCAAATCGAAATAAAAACTATAATACCTCTCAATTTGGACCAAACTGCACTCCATGGAGTAATCCCCATTAAAATCCGTTCATTAGCTTAGGAGTCCATCGCGGACAAACAACGTGTCACGTAATTTATATACTTTATTAAGATATAAAACTATTTAACCGTTACTCAAAACTCGTACAAGGTTTTAATTAAACAAACAATAGTTATTGTTGAAGGCTGTGCCATCGAAAATATATTGAAAATTAATTCTGTATACCTTTGTTAAGTGTCTCAATTCTGTTTTGTCTATCACAAAGGCTTTCTGTGCCATTAATGCTTTTAAACAGTTTAAAAAAATTAAATGAAATTATTTTATTTGCAAGAAACATTGTACCATTTTTGGTATTATTAATCCAATATATTTCGTCAATTAACATGCAAAATATATTAACCAGTTGTCTACATGATCGTTACTTTAAGAATACCTAGGCTTTTTTGAAAAATTTCGCTAATTAGGTATATTGAATTATGCTCGAAGTACCAAAACACTACTGTCTAACGGCCGTTCCCAATATTCAGTTTATCTCCGGTTGTGGCCTACTTGAGATAAGAATCGTAACTATCGTTGACTATTCTGTCCCAATAAACTTATCGACGGTAACTCACCTTATCCGTACATGCTGTCTGTTAATGGGAGGACGTATAGCTTACCAGCGATGTATGGAAATTGCAATTCACGCGTCCCAATATAAGGCGATAATAATGACTTATCGGGTATATTGGGATAGCTTCAGATTATTGACAGCTAATTACTGACATTAAAAGGTAGTAATTTATCTCAATCTGTAGATAATAAATTGGGAACGGCCGTAACTTAAACATCGGATTTCACACTGCCATCATAAAAATAAAAAATAAACTTCAAGATATTTGTAATGTAAGATGTAAATAATTTAATAATTAATTACTATTACTATTCATTATGAAGTTATCAATAAATAATTAAAAAATAATCGCTTATTATGTACAAATATTAATATTCAGCATAATATGTTATTGTATGATTTATATGTAAATCACATATAATATAAATATCACAACAGAAAAATTTAACTTAATTTCATCATACTTAGTACCTTTAAATTTATGTTACATTTGCTTTACGCGCACGATTTTCATAATATCCTACAACGAGAGGTTACCATCAAAAGAAAATTGCTGAAAGCTTTTTAATTTTCAAATTATGCAAATTCTTTGTTTCAGGTACTGTAAGTTTCGCTAATTCTATAGACGCGCAGAGAATCAAAAGGGTAAGTATTTCGTAGCCGCATTTAAAAGACTAACATTCAAAAAACTAATTAACATTAAATTTTATACGGCTATTATATGAAATGTTTTAAAAGGTAATTTGTATGAATGGTTTTGTTTGATTTATAACGAAATTGGGTTATGTTATTTCAGATTTAAATCAGGTACAATTTTCACTGCCATTTTGCGGATGATTTTACAGTGAACTGTTTTGTTCGTGAGCAAGTGAATGAATAAATTTAGTAATGAAAAAATAGGTGGCAAATTTTAAGAAGTTTACATATAGACTGTTGCTTCTGAATATTTCCACCTTCACACTGTTATTTATGTACTTTCTGTTAAGGCTATATTTCACCGAGACACCACGGTGGCGCAACCAGTCCCGCCATAAAATAATTACAAATGCTTCTATTTCTGAATTAAAACTATGGCGATCTTGTGCGATAGAGGTAACCTAGCTCCGCTCAATTCCTCAGGGACGTTGGTTCGGTCCACAGCCTTAAATTAAATAAGTACCAAGAATAATGGCAGTATTTCCACGTTGGATAGCTAGGCTGATCCGTTGACCGAAATTACTGCCAGCGCTTGGGTTTCCAATAGCCCTATTGAGGCGCGAAGATAGTACTTTGTACATTCAAATTCAGATGTAAGACTGTTGAAGTCTGATTTTTAATCTAATTACTAAATACTTAACTGATTTTGCACTAACTTTCGTCCGCCATACAGACACTAGAGTCATGACGCGTCCCAGCTGGTCACGCGATAAAATTGGTTGCGTAACCAAATGGACACCACGCTATTAACTCTCTATAGATTGGTACCGTCGACTGGCTGCGTCACCGTGGTTTCCGTTAGCTACCAAACTAGACACCATACAGAAACCAGAGTATGATGCATCCGAACTAGCTGCGCAACCAAACGGACACCACGTGAGTAACTCTATATAGACCTGTATGCATTTTGTTGGTATCGGCAACTGGTTCCACGACCGTGGTGTCCCGCTGAAATATAAGGCAATGCATGGCAACCGGCCAGGTTTATTACTTTAGTGTGCATAAAATCTACGTCTTACACTGGCGATATGTATGCTACTTAGGTTAAGTGTGCGTGCCTAGGTAAAAATAGAGTCCAGCAGTTCACCAATATTTTTTCTAAGTGTTCACAGCTATCACAGTCAAACAATCGTCAAATAAAGATAGCAAAATATATATCCCAGAAACCGTTCAAAATATAACAGTTTACAAGCACTCTTTGAAAGGTGGTAGTTAGTAAAAATACAGGGCTTTTGATATTAAGCCCTTTATAAAACGATACTCTATTTTATGTCAACTACGCTTCGCAAATTGAAGGTTTCATTGGATTAACAAGCGGCCCTCTGTAACCTTATTCTATTATTATTTTCAACAGGTAATAAAAGTTTGTTACGAAAATATCTACTTGTATCAAAGTCACCAGGAATCACTTCGTGAAAAATCGACTGGTCTCTTTCTCACACGACGCCAATCTATGAAAATAATAGAGTTCGTCAATTGACGAGCAGGACGTTCAGCTGAAGGTAAATGATACGCCCTGCCCATGATTCTTGAAAAACCACAAAAACTGCGCTCATCACCTTGAGATATAAGATGTTAAGTCTCATTTGCCCTGTAATTTCACTAGCTACGGCACCCTTCAGACCGAAACACTATAATGTTTACAGATTACTGCTTCACGGCAGAAATGGTACCCATAATCTAGCCCGCATCCTGTGCAAATAAATACTAAATATTTTATATGTCAGCCCCCCATAATTTATATTCTTATTAAAACCTAAGTAAAACTCTATTCATATATTAGTATCCAGTAGATTATTCAACAAAACCATTCAATTCACAAATTTAAAAAAAGTCTTAATAAACACCTGGCAATTTTCTTTCACTTCAAACATTCAGTCAAAACTTTTCAAACAGGAAGGCTTCCAATTTCGTTTAAGCGGTTTATATATCAGCGACATGAAAGCTGTAGCCATATTCTTATTCACGGAACTGGAAAAATCCGGTTACAGTCGGTGTGAACCGGTTGCGACCGGTTGCGGAAGTAGTTCTCGCAGTTGTTAAATAACTAAGCGGATTTGAAGGGATTTAAATTTTGAAACGAGTTTGTTTTAGCGTTTCCCTGTTATTACAAAACTCACGTTACTTTTAACCTATTTTAAAATGAATTCATTCATACTTTATTTTCACTTTCAATTTAAATATAGAATAACATAGGATTAAATAAAAAGTATATTAGGTTTTCCGGTAACTTCAGGGTTCTTTTTTATTTCTATTTTTGCTTCATTAAAATATAAAATTACACAAATAAAATTTATGAACGAAGCGGGACTCTAACCCGCGATCTTTCGCGTTACGTGCGAGCGAGTTGTAGCTTCATCTATAGAATCTACCTTACAGTTGATAACCTGCTCAACCCCAATATTTGCATATTAGGAAATTGAATTGAGATGTAATGTCTTTAAGAATTAATTTGTATAATAAATTACAGAAGTGAGAGATATCACTTTAAAAATAACAAAGTTGTTTACATACATACTTAATTATGCCTATGGGTATAGAACTAGTCTGGCTTGAATATCAATTATTATTAATGCAGTTTTGCTTCTAATCAATATTGCTATGGAAAAGTTTATAACTTTAGAGATTTCATGAGGTTAATTGTTGGCGGTTGGTTTAGAACAGATCACATCAGGTTAAGTTAAGGGCTAATCTTAAGCTTATAAAGTAAGGCTTTGACTCAGGCCCGAATAGACAGAGTCGTATTAGAATGGTGTTACAACGCGATCCATGACGGTACTTTATACGCTGCGGTTGAATTCTACACTAACTTTCGATTTTGTTTGCTGTTACAAACATGTGCTTGTGCAATATTGTTAGTCAACTTGCTTGTGGCGGCGACTTGGGACGGGTCGTCCCCTTCCCTAAAATATGGTTGAGGGAGGCGATGGCTCGCTCATGCGTCATGTTCGTGAACGGGCGCTGCTTGTGGTGGCGGGGTGATCCTGTTGCCGGAGACTCGGTTTCAGATTCTTAAAAGTTATTGTGTATACATATATATGTATGGATATTTACATGTTTATTTATTTATAATCGCTTATAAAATGCTCACAGAATACCTTTATTGATTTATGGTGTATGTGGATGATGCAGCTTACTGTACTCAATAACTTTAGTATTAATTTACATTTACTTTTTTGACTTACTCGTGTCAGATATTGACTATTTGACGTTTGGGTGTGTTTGTTGCATCATTTTACATATTATACTGTAATTGAATCTGTAAATCTTGATATATAAGAGAGTGGCAATGAGTTTCTTGCTACTTCTTCTCATTAGCTAAACCCTTTACGAAGTAGCGGTAGATTCAATAAGATTTTTTTTTGATTCATAAGTGTCATTTCCGTGACCCGTGAATAAACTGATTTTGATTTGATTTGACTTATATAAAATATTCAATTCAATAAAATTGCTCGGATTTTATATGGATAGTAGCCTCACCTGGGATATCCACATTGACGAGCTCTGCTCTAGACTGGGTCGTACCTGCTTTGTATTACGCCGGCTCGCCAGCACAGCATCTCGCAGCGTGATAGTCTCGTGCTATCTCACAGTAATCTCACTAACGTTTCGGAGTTCTGGGCGCGGGCCGCAGACGATGGACAAGTCTTTGTCATACAGAAACGAGCCGTGCACACCATTGTGGGCGTCTGGGACGATGTCTCTTGTAGAGAGCTGTTTAGAGAACTAAAAATCATGCCTCTACCTTGCGAGTTGATACGTATTACGTATAATAATATAAACCTCTTCCGACGAAAAGGTGTTAATACATCCAGATCTTTACGCAGCAACAATCTCGCTCACTTACAGGTAACGCCAGACCATAACCTGCGAGAATCGGAGAGATCAGTATACATAATGGGTCCATCTGAGTATAACAGGCTGCTGATCAGGAAAGATGCAACTTCCACAACGGTGTTTAAGACACAACTTCGAAGGTGGCTTCTCGAACATACTCAGTGGAGGAGTTTTACAAGATGCCAGTCATATGACCTAAGTAACACACAGTCTAATAAGTATACTTATCTTACAATACGTAAAAAATATTTATTTTCGTTATATAACATTACAACAAAAACATAATAATGTATTATACTCAGTTAGGTACTTCCCTACCTAGTTACTTTTTCATAGTATTATGTCCTATGGTATATTGTTATGGGGCAGTGCAGCCGATGCTAATACCATCTTTGTGCTGCAGAAGAGGGCTATTCGCGCGATTTATAACCTAGGTCCTAAAGAATCATTAAGAGAAAAATTTAAAGAAATAAACATTTTGACTGTTGCTTCTCAATACATTTTTGATAATGTTCTGTATGTTCATAAGCACATTAAGGAATTATCTAGAAACTGTGACATTCATAATGTTAACAGGAGGAACAAACATAAACTTGTTAAGCTTGTTAACTTACTACTCGGTTGGGTCGAGTTAGTAAGTCTTTTGCTGGGCGATGTAAATACTTCTACAATATGATCCCAGAAAATGTACAAAGCAAATGTGTTACAAAATTTAAAAGAATTATAAAAAAATCGTTTGTGTGGGAAAGGTTATTATAGCATAAACGATTTTCTTAATGACACCACGGACTGGGAATGAAGCGAGCACCCTCAGGCTCTTTAATTATAAATGTTTATTCTACGATATCACATTGTAATCCATATTTTATATTTAAAAAAGGTCTGAGGCAGTCTCTTTTGAATGGGTGGTAGTTTTTGACATTTAATAAGTGATTTTAAATCCTATTTTGAATAAAAATATTTCAATTTGAATTTGAATAAACAAAATGATAATGATAATTTTTAATTGAATTATTTTTCCTTTGGCTTGTAAAAATGGTGCTATTAATAAATGATTTGATTTGATATAAATCTTTGAGATTTGATATCTGTTAGGTTTTTGAAGTGAAATTTCTTTAACGGCGTTGAGCACTTTTCTTGGGATGGGTGTAAAATGTTAAACTTGCGTCAGGACACGTGGCCTGAGCGAAATTTCGTAAGACAGTCGTTGAAAGTATGGTTGAAAGTTTTATACTTCTAACTAATTATAGTTGGGCTATTTCAATCAAATGATCATACGGTCATTGAACCAGTGGTTGAATCATTGTGATTGTGAAGCTGGAAATACCGCGAGGTCGAGGGATCGAATCTCAGCCGTGAAATATTATTACAGTTTATTAGGGATGAAAGTTGATTTTTCTGAGAGGTAAACTTTTTAATGTAAAATAATTGTGTTAATTTTTTTATGTAATGTATATTGTCATTTTTGTGTACGATAATGCAATAAATGAATATTATATTTAACCACATAAATGCTCGTACTTTTATACTGATAAATAAAGCATTTCGTGCTAAATTTTTCCCTAACCAATTCAAAATAATCAAAAATGGACAACGTTAATGTTCAAGTTTTCACTTCTGCTGGCACTCCCGGAGTGCAACCCGTATTTTTTTAGTTGCGTTCCGGGACAGGTCTTGTCATACTCGCGCTTTTTACGGAAAAGGAGGACAAACGTACGGATCAACTGGTGTTAAGTGATCACACCGCCCCTGCAACAGCACAGGAATCACAGGAGTCTTCCCAAACTTTAAGGAAAGTATACGTGCTTTTTTTGAAGGTACCCATGTCGTATCGACCCAAAAACACCGCACAAAGAATCTCACCTAAATGACACTGCTAGCGGCATCACAGGGGTCGTTACCTTCCCTAAGATATGTGCGAGGGAAGCGATGGTTGGTCCATGCGTCATGCTCATGAGCGGGCGCTGTGTGTTGTAAATATTAATAACTAGTTGACCCGACAGACGTTGTTCTGTATATAATAAATAAAATAATGTATTTATTATTTTGTCAATAATATATCGTAACATCAAGAATTATTTCGTGAAATATGCTCCCTGTTGTTGTAATGAAATTGTTTCACAGCAGAACTGTCAAACCGTGCGTCAATAAATTCTCTCATAGAAATTATGTATGGACACATCAAAGGAAAAACAAATTTATTGTTTTTATTTAATTTAGCAGCATTTTCCTATTTATTCACCTTTTAAACCTTCCCTGGACTTCCACAAATAATTCAAGACCAAAATTAGCCAAATCGGGTCTAGCCGTTCTCGAGTTTTAGCGAGACTAACGAACAGCAATTCATTTTTATATATATAGATTAGTATAATAGTAGACAGGAAACCTCGAGTCATTTGGAATAGAATTTTGTTTCTGTAACTGAAATTTAATAATAAATATCTTTTACTAAACCGCCTATTTAAAAAAAAATTATGAATTTATATTTGTAACAGAACTTAAGTCAAAACGTTTCTTATGATCTATAACTGTGCTATAACTCTAAAAGAAACCAATACTATATACCTATATATATATATACATATACCTTTGATCATGACAGAATTCCTGCGACAGCTCTGAAAACGTCGAAAAAAATTGAGTTTAAAGGTTTAGAGTTAACTTATATTTTGAGCAATGCACGCACACTAACACAAAGTGTCATAGAAATCGCAAGTGTAAAACGTAGCTCGTCACGCACACTAAGTATTAAAACTGGCCTGTTTTTGTCGGTTGGCTAACAGCAAGAGACTCTATCTAGATGTATAAATGATCTAAGACTGATATAATAATAATAATGCCACCGATACAAAACCTCTAACAATTTCGTACCCAACTTACATTAGCGTTCGTGTAAGCCACAACAATGATAATACTCTAGAAATTGGAACGTGTGAACCCGGGGATTAAGCGCGCCTTGCACCTTGCTGAGTAGAGTTGATTGATGCTTGTACTGCAGGATGCACTCTTAAAACTTATAATTACTTTAGGGCACGATGTTATTAAGAAGAAAGAAGATGTTAGGACAAAAATTGAGAAAGGTATGCTGAGATGGTTTGGACATGTCGAGAGAAAGAATGAAGAACGATTGACGAAGAAAGTGTATAAGGCCAGTGTGAATGAAAGTATTGGAAGGGGTAGACCTAGGCGGACGTTTCAAGATCAAATCAGGAACGTCTTGAAAAAAGGCCAGGTCAAGAGTACCCTAAACCGGAGAGCATGTATGAAAGGAATAATGAAAGTGGACGAAGCGAAACAAGTATGTAAGGATCGTAGCAAGTGGAAAGAAGTGGTCTCTGCCTACCCCTACGGGAAAGAGGCGTGATTATATGTATGTTTGTATGTATGTACGATGTTATTATGTTGGTACTTAGTAACGAAAAAGTTATTGGCATGTACACACTTTTGAAATCACAGTTAGTGCATTAATACATATTTTATAATTGCTAATAAAATACTAACATAATACCTTTTTTATGAACGGTGTGTGGATTGATGCATCTATTGTACTCAAATGATCGGACAGCCTGGTACTAGATTGTGATTATTTTATAGCGATAGAAATGACTGTACAATATTGTATATTTTTATTGAAAAGAGCGCAAAAAAAGAATGCTGGGCGAGTTTCTTTCGCTGCTTCTTCTCTCTCAGAGCGCCATTTGTTTCCGAAGCGGTAGTAGTATCTAGTAGTTATTAGAAATGACATCAAAAAGAATTTTAAAGGAATCAATTTTGAGAAAATAAATGACTTTATGCCAATAATTCTTGTTTTTATTTAATAATATACCCAAATGTTGTGAGCCTTCTTGAGTGTAAATTCTGGCACCAGACTTTGGCGAGTCAACATCTCCTGGGCATGCCTCGTGTAGCGAAACGCATGTCGAATTAGTTAAAGTCAATTCTTAACGGAATTTACGCTCAACAAGGCTCACAATATTTGGATAATAATAATTTCAATTTACAGTTATTTGACGTTTTAGTATTTTTTGCATCACTTTCCATATAAATATTGTAATTAAAATGATTTGTAAAACGATGAATTTGTAAATGTTGATTTAAAAAAGTAGCAATGAGTTTCTTGCCACTTCTTCTCATTAAAGCTCGACCTTTTCGGAAGTGGTAGTAAATAGTAAAAAGAACAAAACTTTTGATATTCGTAATTGTTAACCTTGTCTTAGTGGAATAAAGTGATTATGATTTGATTTAATTATTTGTGGGTTTGAATCTTTGGAGAGACAAGACCTCTATTTGGAGAGTTCAAACTCATGAGTTTGCTCATCGAAAGAACTATTAAGTGAAGTGAAATTGATGACGACACTAACAGATGTACTCAATTATGATTACTTCACGGGTTGCGATGTTTTTAATTTTTTTTTTATGAAAATAACTGACGAGACGAGCAGGACGTTCAGCTGATGGTACTTGATACGCCCTGCCTATTACAATGCAGTGCCGCTCAGGATTATTGAAAAATCCTATATTTCCGAGCGGTAATACAACTGCGCTTATCACCTTGAGACATATTTTGTTAAGTCACATTTGCCCAGTAATTTCACAAGCCAGCGCGCCCTTGAGACTGAAACACAGTAAAGTTTACACATTACTGCTTCACGGCAGAAGTAGGCAGCGTGAAGTTATCAACCGCTTTTTACAGTTTTATTATAATATAATTAGAAAATAGAAAAACAGAAGTAGTTAGTACTTATCAAATTCAATTGTGTGAAAATCCTAGCGGAAAAGGTGTGCTTTTGAAGAATGACTGCAAAATAAAAATTTAACAGAATTAAAAGTTGAGCACAAAAGTCTCAAAGCACAAAAGCTCCACTTTTGAACTGGTTAATCTTTTTGTTGAGCGTGGCAGGAGTTTTACCTGTTTCGATCGGCTGGCGAGGGCAATTGCTTTGTGAAGGGAAAAGAAAAAGAGAAATAGAATAGTCGATTGTTACCTGTTCAAATGTTGCAACCTTTGACATTTTCATACTAACGAAATTAACATTTTAAAAAATTTATCCATTTTTTTTATGAAAATAAGGGACGAGACGATCAGGACGTTCAGCTGATGGTAATGGATATGCCCTACCCATAACAATGCAGTGCCCCTCAGGATTCTTGAAAAACCCAAGAATTCTGAGCGGCACTACAGTTGGGGTCGTCACTTTCAGACATAAGATGTTAATTCTCATTTGCCCACTAATTTCACTAGCTACGGCGCTGTTCAGACCGAAACACAGTAAGGTGTACACATTATTGCATCAGGGCAAAAATAGGTGCCGTTGTCGTACCCATAATCTAGCCGGCAACCTCTGCAAAAGAGCCTCCCACAGGTAATTTTGAACTCATTAACTTTGATGTCACATTTCCCATGGGTTAGATAGGATAGACTACAGTATTTCCAAATACTTACAAGATTTTATTTTCTAGTGACAGAACAGTTAGTTATTTATAAACCATCACTCATAATTCTTCTTCCATAAAATAGCTTGTTATCAAAGTTGTTTTAGGAAACAACGAATAAATCTTAAGACATTAAATTTTGAATGAAAAGACATTTTATCAATTTCCGATGATGTTTGTCGAAACCTCTTAACCCCTGTTTGTAGCAGCCTTACCGGATTGCCCGAACAAAACACCAAATAACGTACACTCCATGTCAAGGGCCGCTTTAATTGCTTCCCTCTCCGACATCTTGCGAAACTTATTGACAACATCATTTAGAATTTTGCTCTTGATTTCTTTAAATGCTGTAATTTTCATTTTGTTTGCGAATGTCGCTGGGACTTCAATTTTATTTTCCTTGTTAACTCTGTTTGGACTGCTTGGGATTTATTCGTCATTCTTTTCAAATCTTACAAAATTTGTTAGCTTTATAACATTTTGTGTCTCTTTATGATCTATGAAATATTTTATTGAACAGAAAAGTAGTTCTTAATATTCGATAGTGTTAGAATAACACAAAGTATTTACTATAATTCGAATAAATGTTTACTACTACATACTTACAATATCAGCTAAACTATACGGGATATAATATATAATAAAACAATTTATTATATTTTTAAAATGATAACCTTCACTTCTAGGATTAATACACAAATAAAATTTGAAAGACAATATTTTATGACCTATTCCTAATATGCATATTGGGGTTGGTGAGTTGATGAAACTACAAACTGAGAGTTGAACAAAGCATACAAGATTTTATGACGAAACGTCACTCGAACGGTTAGCTTAGTTGGTTAGAGCACGGTACGCCGGAGGTCGTGGGCTCGAGTCCCGCATCGTTCTTAAAATTTGTTAAGAAAGTACTTTCTCTGGTGTTGCAAGAGAATGTGAGTGGCGGTGATCACTTCACATCAGGTGACCCGTATGGTCGTTTGTAGTCTCTTCCATAAAAATCTTAGATAAACTTAAAACCCCTTTTTTATTTCGAATGACGCGTTTCACTTTTTAATATTGGTAAACGTCCTTAAAAACTCTTCTTCTCCAAATGTTTTGAGTTTTTAGTACGTTAATTCCGCCAATATTTATATTTAAGCAATTCGACAAGTGTTTCGCCTCTACACGAGGCATCCTCAGGAGATGTTGACTCACCAAACTCTGGCACGAAACTCAATCTCTACGCTCGAGACTCAGACTGAGACAAAACATTTGGATAATTATGGTTTTTCGCAAAGTAACGCCTACTTCAATAAGTATTCTTCTTCTCCATCTTAACAAGATAGTGTCGTCATTAGATCGTATTAAACGTATTTGAAAACATGTTGTTGATTAAAACGATAATTCTTATCGATAATCAATCTTACTACGTATGGCACAAAGTCGAATTTTCCTTGATATCGTTGTATAATCCATTGTTATAGAGTCTTTAACAGTGGATTACGAAAAATGATCTTCATTATTTTCGTCATTGGACACCATCTCATTAACAATGCGATTCTTTATGACGGATAGGACGTTCAGCTGATGGTAATTGATACGCCCTGCCCATTACAATAGAGTGCCGCTCAGGATTCTTGAAAAATCCAAAATTCTGACTACAATTGCACTCGTATCCTTGAGACGTAAGATGTTACGTCTCATTTGCCCAGTAATTTCACTACTAGCTACGGCACCCTTCAGACAATAATGTTTACATTTGTTGGTGTGGTACCCATAATCTAGCCGGCATCCTGTGCAAAGGATCCTCCCACTGGTATATAGCTGCGTACCGAAAACCCGTAACGATATTACAATAAATAACCAAATTTTCTTTGGTAAGAATATACACGAAACCGCACTGTGCTAAGGTTTTCGAACGGAGTATAAAATCTATTAGCCTTATACCCTCCCCTGGGGTGTGTTACTTTTGATGCAGCATACTAATTATGTTGGTTAACGCGGCAATATAGTTACTAGATACGACGTTACCCCCAAATATAATTAAAAAAAATGTTAAGAGACTGACAGGTTTTAAAAACATGCATTTACAAGCCAAGTTTATTTATAAAAAATTTTAATGATGAAGGCATGAATTTTTTTTTAATAAACAATTAAAACGTATTATATGTTAGAGGGAGGAGTACAGATAATCATGGGCTATTTTCCGCTACTCGACATTTAACCGTTCGCACTGTTCTGTTTTGATTTACATATTTTTAAACTAAGTTAGTAAAATTAATTAAAATTAAAATTAATGCTACTTATAGGTTTAATTCGGATCCCTTTCGGGTAAAAGCCTCCTCCATATTTTTCCATTGTTCTCTATCCTGTCCTGTTTTCATCCATTCCTTTCCTGCTATCTCTTTTGTGTCGTCGACCCACCGTCTCTTGGGTCTTACGACTCGTCTTTTTCCTATCGGCCCTTGCCATTTTGTTATCTTAAGTGTCCATCTTTTGTCTTTTACTCTACAGATATGTCCAGCCCACTGCCATTTTTGCTTTAAAGCATATTCAAGAGCATCTGAAAGCTTGGTTTTCCTTCTTATAATCTCGCTTTTAATTTTTTAATTTTTTGAATTTTCTTTAGCTTTAGGATGCTTCGTTCCATTGCTCTTTGTGTTGTTGTAATTTTATTTATTATTTTATTTGTATGTTTGGCTTGGCATAAGGCATATATCCATAACAATCTTTTTTTGTGCCAAGCTGTAATCTTCTTTGAGAATTTCTTTTTGTGCCCAAAATTTTTTCCAAGTTATGTTCACTCTTCAGTCTACCTCTTCTTCATTGCTATTTCTGCTGAAAGAGACCTGTTTACCGAGATACACATATTCGTTAACGTAGTCTATTTGTTTTCCATCTACATATAATGGTATCCTGTGTATATTAGTCATAACTTTAGTTTTGGACGAGTTCATATCCAGGCCGACTTTTTTGCTTTCTCTATTCAAGGTTTGTATCATGCACTCTAATTCGGTTGCTGTTTTCGCAAAAAGCACGATATCATCCGCAAACCTCAAGTGTGTCAAGTATTGATTCATGATCTCGAGACCTTTATTTTTCCAATCAATTTCTTGGAAAACATTTTCTAGCACGGCTATGAACAGTTTAGGAGATATCGGGTCACCCTGGCTAACGCCTCTACCGATTCTAATTTCTTCTCCTCTTGTTTCTAGTTTTACTTGGCTTGTACTGTTGTTGTATATGTATTTCAAAATGTTTATGTATGTTTTGTTTATATTGCATGTCTTAAGTGCCTTCCAAATAGAATTGTGAGTTTTTGTATCGAATGCCTTTGAGTAGTCTACAAAAGCAACATATAATGCGCAATTATTTTGTTTGTGTTTCTCTATAAGTTGTTCCACTACATGTATATGGTCATGTGTTGAAAAGCCAGCACGGAACCCAGCCTGTTCGACCGTTTGCATCTTATCTATATGTTCATTTATGCGGTTCTGCAGAATAGACGCAAACAGCTTGTATATATTTGATAATAGGCTGATCGGTCTATAATTTTCGATGTCCAGTGGGCTACCCCTTTTGTATAGCAATATTATGTCGGATTTGCACCATTGCGTAGGTACTGTTTCAGTTCCCAGCACCATATTAAATAGTCGTGTTAAGTGTGACACGAGATGAAGTGCTCCTATCTTCAACGCTTCATTGCTAATACTATCTGGTCCGGGGCATTTGTCGTATTTTAGTTTCTTTAAGTGTAACAGTATTTCTTTTTCAGTTATATATTCTATTATTTGGTTTGATTCTCTTGAAATAATATCTTCGTCACTAATATATTCGTTTGCAAATTCTGATGGTCTGCTGTATAATTCTCTATAGAATTCTGTGGCATATCTCAGCACTTCTTGTCTGTTCGTAGTCTCATCATTACTTTTGAATTTTTGTATCCAATTTTTGTGTATAGTTAGTTCTTTGTAAGCTCGTTTTGAGCTTCTGTATGTATTTAGATATATATATCTATAATTCGTTTTCTGTGATTATTGTAGTCATTCTTTATAGCTTTTTTTAACCTGTCTTTTTAAACAAGTTTTTGAGAGAGAGAAGTGGAGCTCTTTCATATCTTTTGTCTTATTTTTTATTGCTATCAGATTTGTTCTTTCATTGATTAGATCTATAGTTCTTTTAGATAGTATTTTGTTGTGTTTGTTTTTACTATTTTCTTCCGTTGGTTTTGTTTTTAAACTATCTCTTATAATATATTCGATTTTGTTGTAGTAATTTTGTAGATCTACTGTTTGATAAGAGGTGCCGAGTTGTTTGATATTATGTTTTAAATTTTCTATATATCTTTTTGATTCATATTCGTTTTTATGTGACTTAAGGGATGAATGGTAGGTCTTTCTGCTTCTTTGTGGTTTATTTAATTTGAAAAAAATATCGTAACATAGTCGTTGAAATTATGGATAAAAGTTAATTTTTCTGAGGCTTTTTACGTAAAATAATTGTCATAGTTCTGAAGTGTTAAATTTTTTATGTATGTATTATAAATTGATATTTTTGTGTAATGTTCAAGTTTTTTTAGTAGAAATTGTTTCAGCATGTCTGTGAAAATATATAATAAATTGCCCAATGAATTGAAAGATTTACCGTTCAAAGTTTTTAAAAGAAGACTGCATCAGTGGTTAACAAATAAGTGCTTCTATAGTTTAAATGAATTTTTCAATACAAAATGAATTAGTCTATTTGATAATAATATATGTAAATTAATATACTTTTATGACATTGAATTTGTTAATATTATACATAGGTACTAAATGAATTATTAAGTTATTTACGTCTCATATTATAATATTATATAAGTATTAAAATTTCATTTTATAAATATTATTGATATCATTGTGAAATCCGACATGTTTCAATATAACAGTACGATTAGTGTTTAGACAATTTTGTAACATATTTTGCATGTCAATTGACGAAACATATTGGATTATCCATTATATTGTTAACACCTTAAGTACAATGTTTCCTGCAAATATATTTCATTTCATTTCATTTCATTTCATTTCATTTCACTTCTGCCGTTTTGTTTTCTCTTCCTTAGTCACACCTTTTCTTTTTATTAGTATCCTTTATTGATTCCGGATTCAGCTAATATATTATATTTATACATAACATTTATAAGGCCACTAGTATTTTCTTTCATAAAAGAGTGTTACACATTTATAAAACACTTTTTAAAGGATTAAAACGCGTGTAATTGTTACTGCGTTTTTAAAGTTATATTATTGTTTTAGTTGACCCGACGTTAGGTCACCTTTTCAGATCACGTTTTCACCAGTTGCCCTGAAAACACGCGTTTTAATTCATTAAAAAGTATCATCATCAGCCGGAAGACGTCCACTGTTGGACAAACGCCTCCACCAAAGATCTCCACAACGATCGGTCATCCAACGATCGGTCATCCAACGTATTCCGGCCATCTTATTAAAAAGTATATTAATTAAATATAAGGCCACTTCCAGATCTATACGTCTACGTGTTATGTAATAAGCTGGAGCTGTGGCTTGAGTAATATTACGAGAGCGTTGGTTTTATTCAATATTAGCAAGCCGTGTGCGCCATACCACTGCTGCAGTGTTGCAAGAATGCCACGCTTTAAATAACCTTTTATATTATTAACTTAAATAAGTTACAGAGAGTATTGCTTCTGCTTTGTAATTGGATCAAGTTGTACATTTTTACTTGTTCTATGCTGCTTCGGTTTGAAAGAAGGTGCTTTCTTTTTCATAAAGAATTAGAGGCGCACGCAAACCAAGGAACTCATACTATCGTCCTAGATGTATTTTTTGGACGCTTAGTACTGCACGGCAATACTTAAGTATTACCGTACTGTATTTATGACGCCTAGCTTATTCGAAGCCTATTTGGCTCTGCCCTCCAGATGACCGCGGAATTGGCAATCGCTCGAGACTCTGAGACCCAGTATTCCGATTCTCTGGCGAGGCTTTAAGGGAAGTGTTGTCGAAGAGCGGTGATGCGAGCGGTGTTCTTGTATTATTGTTTTCTTTTATTACATATGTTCTTGAATAAAAGTACATGATACACAATTTTAACAAATTTAAAGAAGATTATTTTATGAAATATGAGGACAAACCAGATTACACACGGGTCACCTAATTGTTGTGTACATCGCGGCCCAAACTATCCTATAACAGAGGAAAATGTACAGTATATTAATTGGAAATCCGAACACACATTGTTACGTAGCGGACGAAAATTGAACTGGAGGCTTTGTGTTGAGAATCAACGGGTCTACCTATTGCCGACGCTGAAATATATTCGATACAATAAAACTCACTGCATAAAACATTTAATACTGCCCTAGTGTGGTAATTAAAAATAAGCCTTAAAGGGATGTCATAAGAGCCACGTTACGAGCTAGTGTGATGAAATAGTATGTAACAAATAAACTATAATAATTGTTAAAATAATCATTATAACGTGTAAATAATAACTATTAAATTAATAATGTTACTCTATATATATATATAATGAAAATGGTCTTTGTTTGAGGCTCAATCACGCCTAAACCACTAATCGTATCGACATGAAACTACCACCATTCGATGCGAAATTTATCCTAGATGGTTTATGGCCAGTTATTACGTATAAATTGAATAGTATACAATACACATTGAAACAGCAGCGAAGAGCAGCTGACTGCATCTTCCTCGCTCGGGTACACTCGGCAGGCCAAAGTTCACCCGATCGAGCCTTTCACCTCAGCGTATCGGATCAGCCTAACCTACTACCTACGAAAGAATGTGTGTATGGTGCGCCAAAAGTTTTCACTTCAAAAATAACATAAAAGTTAATTTTTATTGAAGTAGGCGTTACTTTGCGCAATTCCATAATTATACAAATGATTTAAGTTTTCTTTAGTGTTAATTCCGCTAATATTTGTTATTAAACAATTCGACACGTATTTCGCCTCTATACGAGGCATCCTCAGTACGTGTTGTCTCGCCAAAATCTGGCACGAGACTGAAGAGTCTTGACACTTGACACTAAAGAAAACTTAAATCATTTGTATAACATAAAAGTTTTTTAATGTATCTATTTTTTCTTTTATTTCGTACTACAGTGACACTAGGTGCAGTATACAGAGATAATATTACCGGGTTGAAAGAAACAATTAATAAATAATCATAATAAACCTTCATAATATTCAAGCACTGTTAAATGCTTTAAACACATTTCCTTAAAATGTCATTTGCAAACGTAAATTAATTTATCTCCATCCGCCATTCGAGAGGAAAATGCAAATTAATGAAACAAACAAAGCGACCATAATTCAATTTAAAACAAACAGTGTGTATTTAATAATTAAATTGTCTTGATGAGGTGCAACTGTTTCGATTTAGCGAAGCAGTAGAACTGCTGGTAGACATTCTCTTAATAAAGAAATATAAATGCATGTGCAATTAATGAATGGAATAAGTTTGTTTCGTTAGATAATATTTATTTATATACTCAAATATCATATCATCTTTCAAGTACCGCACATTATGACCACCATAAAATAGACTTTTAGTTAGAACAAATTTCTTAACTGTAGAAATATTATTTATTTTAAATAAAATATCGATTTTGATCATATTATTTCATTCAAATTTCGAACATCTCTGAAAAACTAATAAATTTGATTTGATCTCTATATGGAGGGTACTGGTAAGGAGAACTATCTGTTAAGGGAGAAAAATTGAAAAAGTGTCCAATTTATGCTGTAAATAACAGTTCAAAAAGCTTCCACAATGGCGCTAGTGTAGACAAAGGGTATGGTATGAAGTATGTTGAATGTAAGCAAATGTAAACAAATTGAAGTAGTAGTTAATTATTTAAAATTTCATCAACTTACGTTGTATAAAATAATATAGTAACAAAATAATATACCAACACTGCGCCTTCCGGTACATGATCACCATTAGAGGACTTTACTGCCCCAGCGGCTATCTGTCCGTCGAGCTATGCGCCCTGCAATAATGACAATTATTACGTTTACGTTACAGATTTTTTTTTATGAAATAGGAGGCCAAACGAGCTTACGGGTCACCTGGTGTTAAGTGATCACTGCCGCCCACATTCTTTTGCAACACCAGAGGAATCACGAGAGCGTTGCCGGCCTTTAAGAAAGGTGTACGCGCTTTTTTTGAAGGTACCCATGTCGTATCGTCCCGGAAACACCGCACAAGGAAGCTCATTCCACAGCGTTGTAGTATGCGGAAGAAATCTCGTTGAAAACCGCACTGTGGAGGACCGTCACACATCCAGATGGTGGGGATGATATCCTAACTTGTGGCGTGTCGTGCGAAGGTGGAATGTCAGATCAGTCTAACTCATTACCTACGAAAAATGTGTGTGCGGTGCGTCAAAAGAAGTATTTATCTCAGTGACAAAATGTTTATTTCAAACGTTAATAATGAAATTCACATGTAAATGGAACAATAACATTAGCCCATCGACAGAACAATGAACTCAAAGTAAACAAACGACTGATGTTCCGCGCGCCCGTCCATCCGGAAAGATACTGTTTTATTTTAAAACATTGCGATATTCTCTATAAAATACACTTTGTTTTAACACATTTAGGTTTGCTTGTACTATTTCCAGTATATTATGACAGCTGAACAGAATAGATACGCAAACAATGCCTTATGACGATAAACACTGCATAAATAGTTTTAGCCCCATTAGCATAAGAGCGACGAGTCAAATATATTAAACAATTTAAAATAATTACAATATATTTCTTTATGGTTTTTTTTATGAAAAAAAGGACGTTCAGCTGATGGTTATTGATACGCCCTGCCCATTACAATGCGTTGCCGCTCAGGATTCTTGAAATACCCAAAAATTCTGAGCCGCACTACAACTGCGCTCATCACCTTGAGACATAAGATGTCAAGTCTCATTTGCGCAGTAATTTTACTAGCTACGGCGCCCTTCAGACCGAAACACAGTAATGTTTACACATTACTGCTTCACGGCACAAACAGGCGCCGTTGTGGTACCCATAATCTAGCCGGCTTCCTGTGCAAAGGTGCCTCCCGATGGAAGAATTTAACACTGGATTCATATTATTGACTTAATAATTAATAACTCTATTTATAAAAAATGATAAAATTAAACTTAAATAATATAATAAAATTAATTAATTACAAATAGTAAACATCATTAAGAACGCTGTGGGCAGGTGAATGCCCATGAAACTGGCAACGTCACCTCTTTGTATGGCCAAACTTATCCTCTGACAGAGGTACGTACCAGATGGGTCAGATGATAAATCGGTTAGATGCCTGGATAGCTCTGTTATGAGTTTTTGTGCCAATGAACCCCAAGGACCCATTGTCTCCACTCCAAAGGAAACAAATGTGTATCCATCACTGAGTGATACATATTTCCTCCGCTTTAGATTATTAAGCAATTTTCGCCGCTGCACCTGCCGCCCTTGATGAATGTTCAATATGAGAGGGTGCTAGCTGCTCATCCCACATTAGGGGCTTCCACGACTCCAGGGAATTAACATCAAGCCATCAGGCCACTTACCAACGTCGCGTGAAATTCCATTTGGCTCTAGGATAGCCGGCACGTTGAGCGGCAGCAGATAGTGACGGGATGATAATTTTACTATATAACTTTGGAAACTTCTATATGTGGAACTAACACCAATCAGCCTAATGCCACCTATTTATTTTTTAAACCGCATAACTTTACACCGTCCAGAAATCCAGCTACACTCTTTACTAAAGTAGTGGTCAGCCTGTCATCATGATATTAACACCATTTTTAAAAGTATTGCTTATTTTTCTCGAACCTAACAGTTGATAAAATAACAAAGATTAAAAATTCCGTGAAAACTTAATTTGGCTTTACAAGTTAACGAATAATTTGATTGGAGATGATGTAGAGAAAATCTCCTTCAAATTCAATTTAAAAATTAGTCACTAGACCTAATGGGGTTTCCATAATTGTAATAGTTATAGGATCTTTTGAGAAGCATTCAAATTATAATATAAAATTAATAAAAACAAGAAATGTGAGTCTTTCTTATCAAAAAACACTATTCAGCGATCAAGTTGATAGGTGTATTCTATAGGCTATAAATTATGTAGCAAATTACTGTCATTTCCAAAATAATTTATCTCTCTCTTAAATTCAAATTCGACCTTAACAATATGGTAGATTGAACCTGTTTTCAATGTTAATAATATTTCCTATAAAATTACCTCAGAAAATTAGTACGTCTATATAGAGACTCTTGCTTTAGTCAACAGGCCAGGTTCATTACTTTATTGTCCACGACAAGATACGTCTTACACTCACGATAAAGTGACACTTTGTGCGTGGATTGCTGAAAGTAGACGGTTACAATTCAACGATATTATTTTAGACGTTTTCACAGCTGTCACTATCTATCTAGACGTATAAATTATCTTATAAAATAACAATTAACAAACACGTACAATGGAATAATATTTTAAGTTCTCACAAGAAAAGCAAAACTCAATTCTGCGTAGCGACGCCTTGTTTTCCTAACTAATTATAAACGACAGTCTCGTAGACGTCTGCATATGCTACATGGATTCTAACTACGAGAGCTACGATAACTACATTCCTTGCTACGAAAAAATAAATTTTCTTCTATGAAGTGACACATAGGACGTGGGTACGTATAGATATTTTCTTCAGTTTCAGAAGTGATGATTACAAAATATGAGAATAAAGTTTATTGTTATATTTTTCAAAGTTTAATTATACCACTCGACAGTTTCACCAATTATACCATTCTACCTTCGCACGACACGCCACAAGTTAGGATATCATCCCCACCATCTGGACGTGTGGCGGTCCTCCACAGTGCGGTTTTCAAGGAGCTTTCTTCCGCGTACTACAACGCTGTGGAATGAGCTTCCTTGTGCGGTGTTTCCGGGACGATACGACATGGGTACCTTCAAAAAAAGCGCGTACACCTTCCTTAAAGGCCGGCAACGCTCTTGTGATTCCTCTAGTGTTGCAAAGAGAATGTGGGCGGCGGTAATCACTTAACACCAGGTGACCCGTACGCTCGTTTGTCCTCCTATTCCATAAAAAAAAAGTCAATCTGATGTCCATAATGATAAAAAATCAAATTGATACTCCTGTTTTTTGTGATTTAAAAGCAACAGCGCTTCTGGCACAAATCCTCCTTTTGATGACTAATGAAGGGATTACTCTTCCCCGTTGGCACTTTGAAATTGGGGCAACAGTATTATCAGTATATTGTATTTGAGTTATTTATTACGTTTTAGATATTTTAATTATTGTGTTTTTTTGTAATGTTTTTGGTAAGGTAAGTTGTTTTTTTTTATGAAATAGGAGGACATACGAGCGTACGGGTTACCTGGTGTTAAGTGATCACCGCCGCCCATTCTCTTGCAACACCAGAGGAATCACAAGAGTTTTTGAAGGAACCCATGTCGTATCGTCCCGGAAACACCACACAAGGAAGCTCATTCCACAGATTAGTAGTACGAGGAAGAAAGCTCCTTGAAAACTGCACTGTGGAGGACCGCCACACATCCAATTGGTGGGGGTGATATCCTAATTTGTGGCGTGTCGTGGTGGAATTCAGCGGCAGGAATCAGGTTAAACAGCTCTTCGGAACACTCCCCGAGATAAATGCGGTAGAAGACACACAATGAAGCGACGTCTCTACGCAACGCCAAGTCATTCAGCCGTTCACAGAGCACTGGCACCCCGACATTTCGAGCTGCTCTGCGTTGCACGCGGTCAAATGGATCGAGCAGAAACTGGGGTGCGCCAGACCAGAGATGACAGCAATACTCCATGTGTGGCCGGACCTGCGCTTTGCAGAGCGCTAGAATGTGGGCCGGCTTGAAGTATTACCGTGCTCTATTAATGACGCCCAGCTTCTTCGAAGCCAATTTGGCTTTATATTTGCAAAGAATTTATTGTATTATTATTCAGTTCTTCTCTATATATTCATTATGCAGGTTGAGTTAGCCTATAAGTGAGGTATACAATTTCTATCATATATACTTTACAGTGTGCTATAGAATAAGGCTTAATACTTTTTTTTTATGGAATAGGAGGACAAACGAGCGTACGGGTCACCTGTTGTTAAGTGATCACCGCCGCCCATACTTTCTTGCAACACCAGAGGAATCACAGGAGCGTTGCCGGCCTTTAAGGAAGGTGTACGCGCTTTTTTTGAAGGTACCCATGTCGTATCGTTCCGGAAACACCGCACAAGGAAGTTCATTCCACAGCTTTGTAGTACGTGGAAGAAAGCTCCTTGTAAACCGCACTGTGGAGGACCGCCACACATCCAGATGGTGAGGATGATATCCTAACTTGTGGCGTGTCGTGCGAAGGTGGAATTCGGCGGCAGGAATTAGGTAAAAAAGCTCTTCGGAACCTGCCCGTGATAAATGCGGTAGAAGACACACAATGAAGCGACGTCTCTACGCAACGCCAAGTGATCCAGCCGTTCACAGAGTACTGGGTCCCCGACAATTCGCGCTGCTCTGCGTTGCACGCGGTCAAATGGATCGAGCTGATACTGGGGTGCACCAGACCAGAGATGACAGCAATACTTCATGTGTGGCCGGACCTGCGCCTTGTACTACGCTAGAATGTGGGCCGGCTTGAAGTATTGCCGTGCTCTATTAATGACGCCCAGTTTCTTTGAAGCCAATTTGGCTTTGCACTCCAGATGGCCACGGAATTGGCAATCGCTCGAGATTTCGAGACCCAGTATTCCGATACTAGGCTAGGCTTTTAGGGAAGTGTTGTCGAAGAGCGGTGATGCGACAAATGGGGTTTTTTTAGTGGTAAACGCGCAAACTTGAGTCTTCTGGGGGTTAAATTGGACAAGGTTCAATTTACCCCATTCCGCGACCTTCTCAAGAGAGGACTTGATAGAAGACACAAGTTTCTCCCGGCACTGGTCGACGATTTCCCGAGAGAGACGTGCATGGCCCGTGTATACGGCATCACCAGTGCTGTCTGCATAGCAATGAATGTTGGAGGTGTCCAACATATCATTGATATGCAGAAGAAACAGCGTAGGAGATGGCACACAGCCTTGGGGCACTCCAGCATTCACGGGCTTCGGGTTCGAGTAATGTCCGTTGACAACGACCTGTATGCTGCGCCCAGTGAGGAAGCTGGAGGTCCACCTGCACAAGTTTTCGGGAAGCCCAAATGATGGAAGTTTAGAGAGGAGCGCCTTATGCCATACACGATCAAAAGCCTTCGCTATATCCAGGCTAACTGCCAGGCCTTCCCCCTTGCTTTCAATTGCCGCAGCCCATCTATGTGTTAGGTATACCAGAAGATCACCTGCCGACCGACCATGGCGAAACCCGTATTGTCGGTCGTTGATCAACTGGTGACCCTCTAGGTATACCAAGAGCTGACGGCTAATTATGCTCTCCATGATTTTGGAGAGCAGGGAGGTAATAGCAATAGGCCTGTAGTTTGCCGGATCCGAACTGTCTCCTTTTTTTGGGATCGGATGGACGATGGCTGACTTCCATGAGTCAGGGACTACGCCTTTGGAATAAGAGTGCCGGAATAAACGCGTTAGCACCGGCGTCAGGGGCACACGTTCTAAGCACGATTGGAGAAATGCCATCCGGCCCGCTCGACTTCCTGACGTCCAACGAAAACAGAGCTCGCCTAACAGTTTTCTGTCTGAACTGTACTTCAGGCATAGAGCTCTGATACCGCGGGATGGTCGGCGGTGTGTTTCCATTGTCGTCAAGAGTCGAGTTGGAGGCGAAAAGAGCGCACAGGAGATCGGCTTTCTCTTTTGCCGTATGGGCCAGGGTGTCATTCCTCATGTGCAACGGCGGCATGGACGGCTGGCTGAAGTTACCAAGAGCAGCTTTCGACAAAGACCAGAACTTGCGTGTTCCGGTCGGCTAACTGGAAAGCTGCTCGCCGATTTTGACGACGTGTTTTGACTTTGCACGGGCGATTGAGCTTGGTATAAAAATATCCATGCCCTGTAGTATCACATCGGCTACTGCAACGGCGCAGGCACTAGGATTATCCGAAGGGAAACAAACCCTGCCCCAAGGGTAGGATGCAAAAAAGGAACGTATCCTATCCCAATCTGCTGACTTGTAGTGCCAAACGCGGCGGGTCGCTGGTGGTCTGCGACGTGGGCGTCGTATAGGCACTACACTCCTGACCAGGCAATGGTCGGACGTTCCGAGAGGGGCGTCGACAATGACCTGGTAGCCATCGGGATGTGTAGTCAGCAGAAGATCTAATAAGGACGGCATGTGGCTATCCACATCCGGGAGCCGCGTTGGCGACTCAACCAATTGGGACAGATCGTACGCCAATGCAAAATTATGCACAGATCGCCCTGCGTAGTCTGTGGTACGTGATCCAAGCCATTCGGCATTGTGCCCTTTGTAATCACCCGAGACTACGATTTCAGCGGAGGGGATCTGTGCAAGCACGTCGTCAATTGCCGCTTGAACGCAGCCTATGAGATGATCGGTTTCTGCGTTACCACTGTACTACGAATACTGTATACAACGTTGGCTTTTTATTAAACAAATACACTGGCCTTCAAAAGTAAGTATCACACTTTTAAAATTGTTATAACGTTCTAAGTTCACAAGATATACTTTCGAAATAAAAAGGACTCCAAAGAGAATTTAATTTTGTACATAAAAACTTTATAGTCGGTAACCTTCTTTTAAGAATTGGCTGAAAAAAAAAACTTCAAAAACAAAACCATTCCTTTTTCAAAGTGGATGTTTCCGAATTACAATTTTAACATTCAGATTTTTCTTTCTGTTTTAAATTTTTTTCAAGATCGATGCGTCTTGTTTTAAAAATTTATGCTAAAAAGCAAATACCATTTATTTATCATGCCTCTTTCAGTTGAAGAATGTGCTAGGATCATGGCTTTTCTGGCACTAGGCATCAGGATGAGTCGCACTGCAAAAATGGTGTGGTGTGTGACGGTATGAACGGTCCAGAAGGTAAAGCGAAGGTACGAAGAGACTGGACACCATCTGAGGAGACCTTGTAATGGCAGACCAATATGTACCAGTGCCCGAGAAGATCGTTATATTATTTCCACTGTGTTAAGAAATCGCCACCAAAATGCAGTTGAAGTCCAGCAACAGCTACTTCAGACCCGGAGGGACTACAATAGTGACAGTACAGTGAGAAGAAGACTTGCTGAAGCAAATTTGAAACCCCGAAGACCAGCGAGTGGCCCAAAACTCGAGAGACAGCATCGAGTAGCGAGACTGCGATACGCCCGTGAACACATGCAGTGGGATGAAGAAGAATGGTCAAGAATTTTGTTTGCAGATAAGTCTCGATTCTCCCTTTACACTTCTGATGGAAGGCGACCTGGTGAGCGATATCTTCAAGCCTGCATCTCAGAAAGAGTCCAATACGGTGAAGGCAGTGTACATGTATGGGCTGGCATATCTTCAGAAGGTCTCACAGAGCTAGTAGCCATAGAAAATGGCACCCTCCCTGGGCAAAGATATGCTCAAGAGATTCTCAATGAGTATGCAGGGCCGTATTTGGCAAATATGGGTGATGGATCGATGCTGATGCATGGTAATGCCCGGCCACACACGGCTCATATCGTACAAGAGTATATTCAGGAAGTCGGTATGCCAAACCGGCTCGAAGCTGTAATCAGAGCTCGAGGAGGCAATACCAGTAATTAAAAATTAAATAACATGTAATACATTTTATTTGATTTTTTTTACACTAAACTAAAAATGTCTATTTTCATTGTTTTATCTTTTTTAAGTTAAAAATGTTACTAATGTATAATTTTAGTTTCTAAGAATTAAAGCCTATAAAATTTGCAACAAAACGTTTTTAATCTTAAATCTCTACCTTCTATAGTTTAGAAAAGAAAATAATTTGAAAAGTGTGATACTTACTTTTGCAGGCCAGTGTAACAAATCATTCCAAGGTTTGACAACGTATCGATTCCTATTGAGCTAAATTTCGTCTCTGAAACTAATATTCGCTAATCTTCTATTTTCTTCGTTTGTCTTAAAAACTCTTATCTTCTTTTTTTTAGTCATTTTTTTGTGTACAAACCCACTCTGTTCCAACATCTTTGCCAACCAGACTTTGAAACGACTTCTATTACCAGTGGGAGGCTCCTTTGCACAGGAAGCCGGCTAGAGTATGAGTACCACAACGGCACCTATTTCTGCCGTGAAGCAGTAACGTGTAAGCATTACTGTGTTTCGGTCTGAACTCAATGGACATTTAAATGTCTGAAAAAACATGATTTTCTTGACTGAGATATCGTTATTTTATACCTCTTTTAAATATAGTTTCTTTCATCAAGAGAGAGCTGCAGGCATGAAAAGGTAAATAAAATATCTCGCCCCATTTCGGGCTTTTTTCAGGCTCGTTCCATTTTTAAATACAATTTCATGTAACCAACGGAAATGGCGTATCGCTTGATTTTTGAAACGGAAATTCAAACTAACGAAGGCAATAAACGTGAATGGAATGAATTCTTTATACATTTAAAATACATGATCGGTTTACAGTTTTGTATCGTTGAATTATTCTTTTTGTGTGTGCACATGGTTTTATAAGTATTTTAATAAATTCCATTTTCCATAGACATTCTACTTTTCAATAGGAATTCAAATGGATGATTTATAACCTTGGTATATTAGATCAGTTTCTTACAATTTCCTTCTCATTAAAGCCAAATTTTCAGATATAGTGGTAAATGATAACACACGTATCTTCGATATTAAGTGTTCCATTAAACGGAGAGGTGATAAAACCCGTTGAATCTGCTGTATTTCTTGGCATTACTCTAGATTCCAAATTACAATGGGGCCCCCATATTGAAGGATTGGCGAATAGACTTAGTTCTGCAGCATACGCGATTAAAAAGATTACACAATTAACTGACAAAGATACGGCGCGACTAGTATACTTTAGTTTAGCTTAGTATTATGTCCTATGGTATTTTGCTATGGGGCAACGCTGCCGATATTAATACGTGTAAGTAGTAGTAAGTCTTTTGTGTGGCGATGTATATGCTTTTACAACAAGATCCCAGAAAATGTTCGAAACAAAAGTATTACGTTATTCAAAAAACGTTTGCTATAACAAGGCAAAATTTTTCTATAAAAAAGGTTACTATAACATAAATGACTTTCTTAATGATACCACAGATTGGGAATGGAGCAACCGCCCTCAGGCTTTTAAATAATAACTTTTACTGTACAATATTACTGTACTACTATAATACAACTATTAATATTAAAATTATCTATACATATACACCGTGTGGCGGAGAATTATATAATTCACCTACATAAATCAATATTCCTTAACATAATTTCGGAACATCCTGTAACTAGCCGTAGCCGTGTTACTACACGGCTAGCGGCTGCGAGCTAACCTAGTCACTCACACCTACTTCTTCCACGCCGCGCCGTAGCCGTTAGAACTCGTAGGTGAATTGCGCCTACGTAAGGGGTGATAAAATATTTGTTTTCTAAATGTATTATTGGTTTGTTCGAAGATTTTAAAATTTCAATTACTTTATTCAATCTTTAATTTTCTTTAATGTCTCCATTTTAGTGCCAAGTTGTATAAGCTGTTTAAGCCAATCTCAAAAGTATTTATTTAGTTATTTATTTCTTAAAAATAGATCCCTTTAGGATCTGGTAGAGATCGCTGAATAGCGATAAGGTTGCTTTATTGTGCTACTTTGGAGAGTTGATAGGGATGAGACTCCTTGCCAATCCTTGCATGCCGTCGAATTCTGTCCACCTCAAAAACAGTGCGTAAACCTATCTAAACGGCCGGCAACGCTCCTGTGATTCCAAGAGTATAAGATTGTATGATTGGCGGTGATCATCAGATGAACATATATTAATTAACAATTCCACATATTAATTCTTATAAATGCGACACATTCCATTTTCTATCAGCCCCGCAGTAAAATAATAATTAAGAAAACAGTTTCATCAAGTAATCCCTAAACTTTCTTCTACTGAATACTTACAGTCTAGAATTCTGGGTCACCTTAGCTATTAAAGATAATTCGACGGTCGGTAAACTCCAAAAATAATATAGTGGCAAAAAGTTTTCTCGGAATTTCACCCAACCTTTTATTAGCATAAGAGATGACGAAGTCTATGAAAGCAATATCTTTCGAAAGAGATTCACTATAAACTAAGGTAACATATACAACGAGTTGTAGACAGCTTATTTCACGATTTAACTATTTTTTATGACAATAAGGAACGAGATGAGTTGGACGTTCATCTGACGGTAATACGCCCTGACCATTACTTGAGACATAAGATATTAAGTCTCATTTGCCCAGTAATTTCACTATCTATGGAGCCCTTTAGACTGAAACACAATAATGCTTACATATTACTGCAAAGTGTGGTGTGGTGTAAAGTCTCGGATCACGAATAGTAGCGTATGCCTGAGAATATCTCGTAACCGTTGCCAAAGTAATTCCATACTTAGCAGTACTTAAAACTAATTTCCTTATATAATATAATTCCTTATTAATATATATAATAAAATTTCTATTAAGAGAAGTTTAGTATCTCTTAGACTATAATTGCAAAGAAAAATGATTAAGATTCCATTATCTATTATCATTTTTTATTCTTTATTAATTATAAACTTTAAATGTTACCTTTATCTTGACTTATTTTTTAATTGATAAGAAACTTGGTATTTCTATCGAGTCGTCTATTGAGCATGTTCGGGAATGAGGTAAAATCTAATGGTGTAATCTTGATTAATTTATCCCCAAAAAATTCCACTTTTGCGCATAAATCTCAAAATAGAACACAAACACAAAACATTTGTCATTTCAGCGCCCTTCGGCAACACTTCCCTTAGAGCTGTATATCACCGGGACACAACGCCTCTGTGGTGCCCGTTAGCTACCAAACTAGACACCATACAGACACCAGAGTTATGACGCATCCGAGCTCGTCACGCCACCAAATTGGTTGTGTAACCAAATGGACACCAGGTGAATAACTCTCTACAGAACTGTACAGATTTTGTTGGTAGCGGCGTCTGGTTGCGCTACCGTGGTGTCCCGATGAAATATAACGTAACGCGCATATCCGAGCTGGTCGCACCACCAAGTTGGTAGCTCGCTATATTATTTATAAGGGGCAACACCCTGGTGGAATATTGCCCTTAATCTCAAGCGCATGCCAAATTAGGAACTCATCAGTAAATTAAGTAAAAGCTAAATTCACAAATAAAATTTGAAAACAAAGTATTATGAACGATGCTGGACTCGAACCCACGACCTCTGGCGTTCCGTGCCAGTGCTGTTACCAACTGAACTAACCGTTCGAGTGACGTATCGTCATAAAATCTTGTATGCTTTGTTCAACTCTCAGTTTGTGGCTTCATCTACAGGATCCACTTTACAGTTGATAACCTGCTCAACCCCAATATTTGCGCATTAGGAAATTGACTTGAGATGTCGCTCTTGTAAATCTTAACAATTTGTTATGGTTTTAAAGTGATAACCCTCACTTCTAGCATTAATACACAAATAAATAAACAAAAAAAAGCTAAATTGTCTTGTGAGGGATATAAAAAGAGCAAGGCATGCTGCTAGCGCTCTAAGAAACACGAGTCCAGCCTCATATGGAGTATTCTGTAACTATATATAATAAGCAAAGAACAAGATGCGTTGCAAGCCGAACGCTTAGTCCGATCGTGTCTCTCTTTCACTTCTACCACTCTCTCGCTCGCACGCTCGGCTCAGAACGTGACACATTTTCGTGCATGCAGCCGGCGTTCATCGTCTTATAAGATGTTACTCGTATCACGTCAAAAATTGTCCCAAATCTCACTACCATGACATTTTAAGTATCCTAATCGAATGAGCAACTTCTAGATATTTCTAGATTGTGCTTATCTACAAATTCTCACATCATTTACATAAATGTAACTTTAAGTTGCAAGTTGCCGTGTATTTTGTTGCGTTAATTGCGCGTCTTATCTACGCGTCTCAAAAGAAATTCTTCCTCGAATAGTTCAGCTTGGAGTGAAGCGAGTAATTATCGCTTCAGAAACTTACATCAAATATCATTGTTGTTGTTTCTCTTTGGATAAATTGAAGTTTGGAACGCGAATCGAAATATTTCGTAGAAGACGTGCAATATGGTACAGTCATGTTTTGTCGTATGTTGGCTGTTATTATCTTAAATAGATAGTACGTTATAAGTTATTTATGCAACTGTTGTGTAATAAGGCGTAATGAAACACGAATGTGATAATAGAAAGAAAGAAAGAAAAAATATTTATTGATGTCATTATACATTCTGATAATAGTTCTTAAAGTTATACTAATCTAATTATGATCTAATGACGCCAATGGGCCCCCAACTCAGCATAGTTGTGGTTTCGAAAGAATTCACAACGCTGGTCTTCCGTGGAAACCCAGAGAGCGCTACTAACGCACAGTCCTGTCACACGAAGGTATACAAACTATTCATTCTCTATGAGCACAAAAAATAGTGAAACTCGGATGTAAAATTAAAACTAACAACAAATAAAAACAATTAAACTAGATTTAAACATTCCATTGCCAAAACAAACAAATTTTTTAAATATTTTAAATTGATTTTTGGACATTAATAAGATATTCCTTGTATTTTAATTATTTAAATAGCCCTAAACTAACGCAGTCCCGTATGGGAGGCGGAATATTATTCCAACACTTCTGCAATGCAGTTGTACGGTGTTTTGGGCAAACCAAACGTGTAGCCATACGCACATGGCGTCGTGAGAACTCCAATTTGTGGAACAAATAAGGTGGTGTACGAGTACGGATAATTTTAAAAAGCAAAGTGGCAAAATGAAGGCAAGGAAGGTTCATTAGGTTACTGCGATTAAGGTTAGGGGTAATGTGGACTCTACGAGGGATATAAAAGCTAAAGCGTGCACATTCATTCTGTACTTGCTGAATCATTTTTTTAGATTTAGACAGAAAACACTCGCAAATAGCAGAGTCAGCGTAATAAAGTTGAGACAATATTAAGGACTCGCATAACAGAATCCTAAGTTCCTCGCTTAAATATTGCCGCACATTATACAAAACTTTTAACCTGTAGTAACAGCTTTTAACAGTCTCAAGCACATGATTATGAAATTGCAGTCTGCCATCCATCAAAACACAAAAATTCCGAGCTTCATCGACCCGGTCAATACTATTACCCGAAATACTAACAACAGGTGAATTATCACTAATAACTTGTATTTGAGTTTTTGAACCTTAAATCATAAATTTTGATTTAGATGGATTAAGAACTAACCCGATTTTGTGAGACCATATATCAATTCTATCTTCGTTCAGTTTAACAACTGCTGTTGTAGTATAGTTAGGATTGAAGGTAATGTACGCTTGGAGGTCGTCAGCATAAATATGAAATTTACAGTTTCGGAAACTACTTGTTATATCCGTGCAATACAAAATAAAAAGGATTGGACCCAGAATTGAGCCTTGCGGCACTCCTCTAGTCACCGAAGAAGCTCTGGAATAATGTTTAGCACCAGAGGAATCAGTGAATTTGACCCGTTGAGAACGCCCACTTGAGTAACTGGAAAACCATTATAATGAGGCGCTGTCGACACCGTAGTAAGCTAGCTTGGAAAGAAGTATTGGATGGCTTACAGTTTCAAACGCGCGAGAAAAGTCTAGTAACGCAAGAAGAGTTCCCTCCCCCACATCCTGCCCCTCAGAAAATCATCAACTACATCCAAAAGTGCAGTAGCTGTACTCCGGCCTGCCCGGAACCCCGATTGTTTTGAGGCAAGATATTAGGTGCTTTCTTTAGTGCAGTTGGATGATTAATTTTAGGGAGAGGTTTGACCAAAGCTTCCTTCCAAATGTCCGGAAAAACACCAGATTTAATAGACTTATTTAATGGAATTATTACTGCTACCGTGAGATAGCAGTAATAATTCCTAAAGTACGTGGTAAAGTCAACAAGATCATATCACGTGAAATACAGTCAACACCTTGAGCATTGGTAGAAATTTCTAGAATAATCTTGGAAACTACAAATTTATCCACAGTTTTTAAAGTGAAGCTTGCAGGAGAGAAACGACCAAGTAAAGTAGAATCAGAAATACTATCATCAACATTGCCTGGGACATTTAAAAAATGATCATTAATTTGACCAGGATCACTAAGATTAGGGGGTAAGTCAGAGTGATTACCTTTAAAGTCAACAACAGTTCGCTTAACGTTCTTCCATAAATCGCGAGAGTCCTTACATTTATCATTGATCTTATGTTTAAAATAAGCGGCTTTTTCTTGAAACATGGCCCGATTTACAATACCTTTCAGTTCCTTATATTAATTTTTATCTGATTCGAGCTTTGTAACACGACTTTTGGCATGTGCTTCGTCCCTTAAGGTCATCATGGACTTTATTGTTTCTGTGATCTATGGATAACTTTGATTTTTAATATAAGAAGTTTTCATAGGAGCGTATGTATCAAAGTATTTGAAACGTACGAATTAAAAGACTCAGTTAATTGATTCATATCAGTATGAATGTAGAGAAGACGTTCCCAATTTGTGGCTTCAACAACTGTATTAAATTCAACAATATTCATGTTTTTAAGTGGTCTATAAGATATCCATCTAGGTATTGGTTTTGGCTTACTTACTTGAAGCTGGCATGAAATGAAAGCATGATTGCTAAGAGTAGGGACGTAATACACGACTGGGTTTAAAGCTTTAGAAGAGCTGCAAATAACATCGATCAAAGTGGAAGAACGATCAGTGAAATGCGTCGGTAGTAATAGTATCACATGATTGTTTTAATACCTAATTATCAACAGTTGCATACAAGACTTAGATCTACACTCATAATAGGATTCCTTATATAAAAGATTCTTAAACAGTTAGCTTACTGCTAAAATTAAAAAGCCAGTCCTAGTAACCATTACATCATCCAAACGAGTGTTGTAATGTTGTACTGAATTTCATTACAACACTCGTTTGGATGATGTAATGGTTACTAGGATATTGGGTGTTTTAATTTTGACAATAAGCTAACTGTTTTAGAATCTTTAATAGAGGATTTAAAGCATGGGTGTAGCCTTGGATCATTTATATGTCTAGATAGACTATGACAGCTGTGAAACTGTCGAAATAAATTTAGTTTAGAACTAACCTCTATTTTGAGCAATGCACACAAACACAAAGTGTCATACAAATGGTGAGTGTAAGACGTAGCTTGTCACGTACACGAAAGTAGTATTCCTGGCCTGTTTTTATCGGTTATCTAACAGCAAGAGACTCTATCCAGACGTTTTAACTATCTAAGATATAAATAATGTATTGCCGTACATAAATGCGGAAATCCAGCATGGTTTTACACTAACAACTGTCACATGTACGTTTTTAAATAAAATACTTGGACAGTCTGCAAAGGTTATGAAACGTCGGGTTAAATAAAATAATAATAAAAATGCAAATTTTACGCAAAAACGTAATGTAAAAATATAGTTAAAATTACACGCGTTTTAATACATTAAAAAGTATTTTATTTAAATGTGTAACATTCGCGTTGATTAAAAAAACTATTTACAACAGACCTACTCTTGTACCTCTCCTCTGGTGTAACAATCTAGAAAATTCATAGGAATAATTTTGTGTTTTAAGTAGAAGATACCATATATAATTGACGCATAATACATTGTACATGAAATTCTTATAAAATATTCACTGGAAGCAGAGAGAATGAGTTATAGATTACATCGTGCGTTTATTCCACAGCGGAAATTATCCGCGCTTCAATTTAACTACATTTAATATTGATACAAGCTGCTTCACGCGAAATTCGATATTTCGTTGAAAGAAATTAAAACTGCAATAGTCGACGCAAAGGATATGTCATACATACTAAATCTCGAGCAATTAGTTTGTATGTAAATTGTAACTAGCCAATACGTAAGTCTGTCAAAATGTCAGAAAATGAAAGAACACGCGTAGATAATTTATTCGTCTGGATAGAGCCTCTTGCTGCTAGGCACCTATTTCTGCCGTGAAGTAGTAATGTGTAAACATTACTGTGTTTCGGTCTGCAGGGCGTTGTAGCTAGTGAAATTACTGGGCAAATGAGACTTAACATCTTATATATCAATAACAAGCGCAGTTGTGGCGCCGCTCAGAATTTTTGGGTTTTTCAATAATCTTGAGCGGCAATGCAGTGTAATGGGCACGGCGTATCAATCACCATCAGCTGAACGGCCTGCTCGTCTCGTCCCTTATTTTTATAAAAAAAAGGCAATCGATGAAAAATGTGCGTGACAAGCTACGTCTTACACTCGAGAGTCGTATGTCATTTTGTGTTAGTTGCATTGTCAAAATAGTCAACCTTAACATTTTTCGACGAAGTATAACTTATCTTTTTTTTTTTTATGGAATAGGAGGACAAACGAGCGTACGGGTCACCTGGTGATAAGTGATCACCGCCGCCCACACTCTCCTGCAACACCAGAGGAATCACAAGAGCGTTGCCGGCCTTTAAGGAAGGTGTACGCGCTTTTCTAGAAGGTACCCATGTCGTATCGTCCCGGAAACACCGCACAAGGAAGCTCATTCCACAGCTTCGTGGTACGAAGAAGATAGCTCCTTGAAAACCGCACTATGGAGGACCGCCACACATCCAGATGGTGGGGATGATATCGTAACTTGTGGCGTGTCGTGCGAAGAAGAAGAAGAAAAAGAAAGAAGAAAGAAGAAGAAAAGGCCTTACGGCCGTTCCCAATATACTATCTATAAATAGAGATACATTACTTCCTTCTACTGTCAGTAATTAGCTGTCAATAATCTGAAGCTGTCCCAATATACCCGATAAGTCAGTCTTATCGCCATATATATTGGGACGCGTGAATTGCTATTTCCATAGAAACTTTATATCGCTGGTAAGATATACGTCATCCCATTGAAAACAGCGAGCACGGATTAGGTCAGTTGCCGTCAATAAGTTTATTGGTCTTTATCTCAAGTAAGAGATAGACTGAATATTGAGACCGGCCGTTAGAGGACACGTTAGAAATGGATTTTCATGTCACTTTTTCGGTTGCATATTTACGAAATAAATTACTTTCAGCGCAGTTGTCAGACGGCACTTTCCGAGAGGGTGTAAATCTACATAAATAAATTGGTAGAGGTTTTCTAAGTCTTATTCCTAAGACCCTTTAAGCCTTAAAACCCTTTAAACTTTAAAAGAAATTAATTAATTAAATAAAAGTATTAAAGTTTTATGAAACAGCAATTTTTATAAGCACTACGTGTTCCATCATCTATGTGCGCGGACGAAGTCACGAATATCAGCTATTGAGAAATAATTATAAATTATTTAAGTGACAACGTAAAAAAGGAGAAAAGTTGGAAGTAGACCCACTCCGTTTTTAACTATTAGTGCCCACTGGATATTCATTTGTGCTGACAGCAGCCAGTCCAGACAATATGGTCAAAACAGGTCAGTTTCATCTATCAAAATTAAATTATGAAAGTATGATAGATATTTTTTACCGAAGAAAAAAACGAATTTAATACTAATTTGTTAAACATGAAAATTATTTAGATTTTCGAAATTAAAATCATAGTTTTATTACCTGTATGTCATGTAAATTTATTGAAGTAGGCGATACTTTGCGGAAATCCATAATTATCCAAATGATTTGAGTTTTCTTTAGTGTTAATTCCGCCAATATTTGTCTTTAAACAATTCGACACGTGTGTGCACACACACACAGTCTCGTGCCAGATTTTGGCGAGACAACACGACCTGAGGATGCCTCGTGTAGAGGCGAAATACGTGTCGGATTGTTTAAAGACAAATATTGGCGAAATTAACACTAAAGAAAACTCAAAACATTTGTATGTCATGTGACAGAAATCGCCGACCACCATTTTGTGAGGTCACTATAGCAGGAACAATTTGTTTTCAGCAACACATCAACGATACAGACTATCCCCCTTATTAATAATAATCTGCTAACTTAAAGCATTGCTTATTCTCACTCTGTGTTCTTCTATTGACTGAAGTCAGAATGAGAAAAAACACTACTAAGCGACTGTTTAAAGTTAGCGGACCATTATGAATAAGGGGGTATACATATAACACGTCGTTTTAATTTTTAGAAAAATAAATTAAGATTTCACTGCATATTTGACGTTTCTTTATGTTATAATGACGTCACAATCATGGCGGCTCCCTTTTTGGCGCGACTATTTGTCGTTTGATATTAAAACAATTTTTCTTAGCATAAAATGGAGTTATTTTAAAGAATTAAACATACCAGTTGACTATCGAATATTTTAAAAAGTTGAAAAATAGTCTATCAGCAATATTGCATTTCCACCTTGAGGAAATTTTAATCAACAACACATCAAATATCCGAATTAAATGAAACTGGAAAAGTCAGACAAACTTACGTACAGACAGACGACCGCGCATTTTTCTCGACAAAATGTTCGAGTTAACTTTGTGAAAAACCCGCGTCTGTAGTTTGCGGAATAAAATTAAAAGCATCAAAGGAGAGTTTGTTCGTACTTGTATTTAGTTTTATTTGGACTAGAATAGAGTTCTGAATCACAAGGGTGGCCATAATTTCCTCTATTTTATGTACTTTTAATATTACTTAATTATGGTAGAAATCTGTATTCTATTGACCACTTTCGCTATGGAAATGTTAAATTTTTTATAAGACAGAAAGTTTGCTTCTAGTGGGAGACTTAATAATATGCATAATATGCTGGCTAGGTGATTTCAAAATTGTGACCTTTTACTGCCATGCAGCAGTTATTTGTTTCCATTTAAAGAGTGCCGTAGCTAGTGAAATTATTAGACTAAAGAATCATGATCAACACTACATTGTAATAGGAATAACACTAACCATCAGGTGAATGAACAAAATACATAAACAGGTTGACCCATCATTGTTAAACATATGAGCTTCATGCGAATTATGGATATGTGAGTTAAAAGTATTTCCCTAGTAAGATTAATTTTTCGCCCCATTTTTGGTAGAGTTAGAGTAACTCACAAATATATTTATTGAGTATTGTTAATGGCAATTTGTTGGAAATAATTCGAAATTTATTAATTTAAGTGGTTTAACAGCATCGTCAAAAAATATGCATTGCTTCCAGTAAACCTGCTACACGTTGCTAAATTGATTGGTCTATTCGCTTATTAGCGAATTCACATACTACTCGTCGATAGCTTAATAATAAATATCATGGTCACACTACAAAGAATTCATTAAGTCGGCTCGTTGCTTCATTTTCCAAGTTAAGTGAAAAAATTACCGGAAATCCCCTGAAGTTGTGAACTGTACGAGAACCGTGTTACATTTTACATTCACTTGAGTGAAACTTTTATGGAATAGTGTGGGTTAACAGTTTGGCCTGATTACTTTCCCAGTTCTCTACATTCATAATGGATTCTTGCTGTAGAAAATTAACAATTTTATAACAAGTGGGAGGCTCTATTGCACAGGATGCCGGCTAGATTATTGGTACCACAACAGCGCCTTTTTCTGCCGTGAAGTAGTAATGTGTAAGCATTATTGTGTTTCGGTCTGAAGGGCGTCGTAGCTAGTGATATTATGGGGCAAATGAGACTTTACATCTTATGTCAAAAGGTGACGAGTTTTGTTGCACTGTAGTACTGCTTAGAATTATTGGGTTTTTCAACAATTGTGAGCGATACTGCCTTGTAACGGACAGGGCGTAATTGCCATCACCTGAACGTCCTGCTCGTCTCGTCCCTTATTGACATAAAAGAAAAATTTCTGTTCAATATAATTTAATAAGCCGTCTGTGTTTGAGTGTTAATTGTCGCGAGACAAATTAGAAAATGACAGATTCCTCTAAACCTTTGAATAGAACAGAAGGTAATTGATATAGTATTGGAAATAACTTAGATCTTTTGATCTTGGAAATTTTGGAAAGCAGTAATTGTAAAATTTGGTTTTGCCACGTAATTGAAATTGTTGATTGGAACCTTGATATAACCTTTGTGCTCAAAGGGAGTTTGGCGTACAATAATAATAATAATATTACTTACACAATTTTACATAAATTATCTTGCCATCAACTAGGCTATGGGTTGGCCCTGTGCTATGGGTTGCAAGACAACGATTTATTTAATACAATATACTTACTTAATCTATATATATATACTAGCTGACCCGACAGACGTTGTTCTGTGCATAATAAATAAAATACTGTTTTTTTTATGAATTTGTCAATAATATTTCATAACACCGAGAACTATAATATAGGAAAATATGCTCCCTGTCATACATAATATAGAACGCCATAGCTCCCTGTTGTGAACTATATTGAAATTTTTTCACAGCAGAGCTGTCAAACCGTGCGTCTATAAATTTTCTCATATAAAAGATGTCCATACAAAACAAATATTGGAAATAAAAATAAGTATAGGTCCTAAATCGAAATAAAAAGTATCCTATCTCTCAAGTTGGACCAAACTGCACTTCACGAAGTAATCCCCATTAAAATCAGTTCATTAGTTTAGGAGTCCATTGCGGACAAACAACGTGTCACGTAATTTATATATATTAAGATTAAGATGATGAAAATGATCTTTGACTGAGACTCTTTCACGCCTAAACCACTGATCATATCGACATGAAACTACCACCATTCGAGGCGCAATTTATCCTATATGGTCTATGGCTACTTATTTTTTTAATATTAAATTTATTTCCTTATAAAATTCGCCCAGCGAAGCGGGCGGGAACGGCTAGTCATATATAAATACAATATATAAAAATCCATGACTCGGAAACAAATTATATTCATCATATAAATATTTGCACCTACCGGAATTCGAACCCGGGACCTCTAGCTTAGTAGGTAGAGTCGCTAACCACTCAGCTATGTATGAAAGTGAAAGGCTTCCAACAGAGGCATCTATATCGTCAAACCTATATCTTGTATTTAGCAGCAACTATTTCTAGATTAAGTTGACTTAAGTCGTAACAGCTCGACGTCAATATAAAGTTGTAACTTAATGCGTTATAACACGGTTCGTTGGGCAATTTGATTCCTGCCGATTGGATACTAAATGATCCTTCGCTTTCATTTCCTCTTACCGCATCCACGCCAAGACATTATTAAACATTTCTTATACGGTGGATTTAAAGAAGATGTAGTCGTAGTCGAAAAACAAAAAAATAATAATCCATCTAAAAAGACTAATCGCCGTTAGAGATGCTCTTCAAAGTCAAAGTCAAATAAACATCATTCAATTAGGCTGAAACTAGGCGCTTTTGAATCGTCACTATATATTTCTTCTAAATTACTAAATCTACCACATGATCGGAAAAAGGAGCTCGTGAGAAGAACATACAAGAAACTCAACGGCCTCTCTTTTCAATCAATAGAGTATTTTACCATGGCTGTAATATACAAAACAAATTAGTTTGTAAGGTTACTGCATCCAATATATGAATCGTGTTTAAATAATATAAATTAGTTCATAAAAAGTAATAAACAATAAACTGTATATTCAAATTCAAATTCAAATATTTTTATTCAAAATAGGATTTAAAATCACTTATTGAACGTCAAAAACTACCACCCATTCAAAAGAGACTGCCTCAGACCTGAGAAGAATGGGCGCAAGAAACTCAGTGGGCTTTTTTTTAAATATAAAATATGGATTACAATGTAATATCGTACAATAAACATTTATAATTTAAGAGCCTGAAATATAATTATAAATAATCGTATATTGGATGTATCAACCTTTAGAGCTTGAATTCATTGTTTGTGTAAGAATGCTTCGTGAACATGATGGTCGTGATTACTGTCATAATTGCATCCAACAAATACACTGATATTTAATATTACGGGTCCTACTGGCAACACAAGCAGCAATGGAACAGCCATCGTTCCCTTCGCACATTTATTTATTTATTTTCTTTAATAAAACGGCGCAAGCCAATGACAATATTAAAGTAAGAATTAATTACAAACAAAACATATTACCCAAATAATAATTAATAAATACAAAAATTATTGTAAATAACTAACAATTAATTAACATCCAAATACCGTTCATCCATTCCTCTCACAAAAACGCAAGCACTCTGTTAAAATCGTCTGACATCCATCCAGATGCAAATAAATCACAAGCAGGGTTGGCTTCGAGAAGAGCGTTATTTAAGCACATATTTGAGGAAAGGAGACGACCCGGCACATGACGCCGCCCCAAGCAAAGCTATTTTAGTAAGCATGACGAACTGTCTTATACTGATTTTTTGTTATGAAAAAAGGGACGAGACGACCATGACGTTCAGCCGATGGAAATTGATACGCCCTGCCCATTACAATGTAGTGCTGCTCAGGATTCTTGAAAAACCCAAAAATTCTGAGCGGCACAACAATTGCGCTCGTCACCTTGAGACATAAGATGTTAAGTCTCATTAATTTCACTAGCTACGGCGCCCTTCAGACCGAAACACAGTAATGCTTACACATTACTGCTTCACGGCAGAAATAGGCGCCGTTGTGGTACCCATAACCTAACCGGCATCCTGTGCAAAGGAGCCTCCCACTGGTAAACTGAACTGATGATACACGTATACACGTTTGTCTAGAGAGACTACAAAGATCCTTTACTAGATACTTGGCATATCATAGTTCCGGCATCTTTCATAAGGCCACTTAAGACCAGCGGCTGAAACACTTTAAAATGTTGTCACTCTACAATCGCCGCATAATACTGGATCTAACATTCCTCAAAAATCCCGCACAGATATCCACGAAATCCGATTACTAACATACTTGTGGAACTAGTAAGTAGGAAAATGCCCTTAAACATTCTCCATTATCAAGGTTGTGTTCTGAGTAAAATCGATTTTCCGCGTCCATAAAAGATTTTGATATTTTTCATGACACAGTGACAAGTCTGAAAAAAAAACTAACGGCACATTTCTGTTTGTAAATAACAATTATATGTTAGTTGATACTCATACAAACTATTACTTCGTTATATTGTATGTATTATTGTTAGTAATTTGCTTAAAATCCTTGTTAAATTTGTAGGTCGAACTGTATTTTGTATTTAAATTAATGTCTTGCAATGAGAGTGGTGTATGCCCGAGTAACTGGCATTCATACCAGATTATAAACCTATAAGAGCATAATTATTTTTAATGTTTTGTATGTAATGCTGTTGGTGTGTCAATAAATAAATATTCGCAAGTATACTATAAGTATATGATAAAACAAAGTACCTACGTAGATCCGCGAACCAGCCTAACCTTAATAACACACAGCCTCACAAAGAGAACTAATCTCAACATAAACTTATAAGCGAGCAGTCCGCCGCACAAAGCTTATCTGCTACCGTTTGCACATTAGAATACGTCTTCTGTCTTGAATTTCTCTCGTCAAAACTCCACAGACTCTAAAGGCTAGAGTGGTATAGGAAATTGCTTTTCAATTTAATTGCTTTGAGTGTTTATTGGATAGAAATTTGCTTGGCAACTGAGGAATTAGTTTTGATTCTTGTTTACGAATACATAAAATATATTTGCATCGTCCTTTGAACTCTGAGTTCAAACAGTTTGGGGAAACTACTTTCATGTTATTTAATTATTATAATTTGATGTTTTTGATTGCTTAGCTTTCAATCCCATTACTAAATGGTTTTCGATGTTTGACAGACCTTTACAATTATCGTGGTGTTGTAGGGGAAAATTATATCACTACTAGTGGACACGACAGACGTTGTCCTGTACACAGATCTTAAATTTGAAACATCGGTTAGCCGTTAGGAGGAGTTCACTAACATATACATGAGCAGGAGAATTATATTATATGGACGGAATTGAGAAACTAAGTCAATCTCAAATTCACTGGAACACACAAAAAATCATCAAAATCGGTCCAGCCGTTTAGGAGGTAGTTCAATTGTGAATCTAAACCATTCTCGAATCCACTTGAAGACACACAGAAAGTTTCATTAAAATCGGGCGAGCCGTTACGGAGGAGTTCAATTACAACAGACGCACAAAATAAATATATACACTGGCCTGCAAAAGTAAGTATCACACTTTTCAAATTATTTTTTTTTCTTAATTATAGAAGGTAGAGATTTAAGATTAAAAACGTTTTGTTGCAAATTTTATAGGCTTTAATTCTAAGAAACTAAAATTATACATTAGTAACATTTTTAACTTAAAAAAGATAAAACAATGAAAATAGACATTTTTAGTTTAGTGTAAAAAAAATCAACTAAAATGTATTACATGTTATTTAATTTCTAATAACTGGTATTGCCTCCTCGAGCTCTGATTACAGCTTCGAGCCGGTTTGGCATACTGAACACTAGGTTTCGGAGCCGATGTTGGGGAATATTCTCCCATTCTTCTACCAGGGCCTGCTTTAGTGCCCTGAGGGTAGTAAGTAGGTGGTGGTCTGCGATTTCTGACTAGCCTCCCAAGCTCATCCCAGGCGTGTTCAATCGGGTTGAGATCAGGACTTCTTGATGGCCAAGCCATAACGCTGATACCGACCTCCTGAATATACTCTTGTACGATATGAACCGTGTGTGACCGGGCATTATCATACATCAGCATCGATTCATCACCCATATTTTCTAAATACGGCCCTGCATACTCATTGAGAATCTCTTGAGCATATTTTTGCCCAGTCAGGGTGCCATTTTCTATGGCTACTAGCTCTGTGCGACCTTCTGAAGATATGCCAGCCCATACATGTACACTGCCTCCACCGTATTGGACTCTTTCTGAGATGCAGGCTTGAAGGTATCGCTCACCAGGTCGCCTTCGATCAGAAGTGTAAAGGGAGAATCGAGACTTATCTGCAAACAAAATTCTTGACCATTCTTCTTCATCCCACTGCATGTGTTCACGGGCGTATCGCAGTCTCGCTACTCGATGCTATCTCTCGAGTTTTGGGCCACTCGCTGGTCTTCGGGGTTTCAAATTTGCTTCAGCAAGTCTTCTTCTCACTGTATTGTCACTATTGTAGTCCCTCCGGGTCTGAAGTAGCTGTTGCTGGACTTCAACTGCATTTTGGTGGCGATTTCTTAACACAGTGGAAATAATATAACGATCTTCTCGGGCACTGGTACACATTGGTCTGCCATTACAAGGTCTCCTCAGATGGTGTCCAGTCTCTTCGTACCTTCGCTTTACCTTCTGGACCGTTCATACCGTCACACACCACACCATTTTTGCAGTGCGACTCATCCTGATGCCTAGTGCCAGAAAAGCCATGATCCTAGCACATTCTTCAACTGAAAGAGGCATGATAAATAAATGGTATGTGCTTTTTAGCATAAATTTTTAAAACAAGACCCATCGATCTTGAAAAAAATTTAAAACAGAAAGAAAAATGTGAATGGTAAAATTGTAATTCGGAAACATCCACTTTGAAAAAGGAATGGTTTTGTTTTTGAAGTTTTTATTCAGCCAGTTCTTAAAAGAAGGTTACCAACTATAAAGTTTTTATGTACAAAATTAAATTCTCTTTGGAGTCCTTTTTATTTCGAAAGTATATCTTGTGAACTTAAAACGTTATCCCAATTTTAAAAGTGTGATACTTACTTTTGAAGGCCAGTGTATATTAAGACTAGCTGACCCAGCAAACGTTGTATTGCCGATATTAAAATCGCGATACAAAAGTAACTGTTGATCGTAGATGGGTGAAAATTTGAAGTTGTATGTATTTTTTAATGCTGACTCATAATCAAACAAATTTAAAAAAAAAGTCAATAAAATTAAAACAAAAAGTTTGGCGTGGACCACCCTTAACATTTAGGGGGATGAAAAATAGATGTTGTCCGATTCTCAGACCTACCCAATATGCAGTCAAAATTTCATGAGAATCGGTCACGCCGTTTCGAAGGAGTTTAACTACAAACACCGCGACATGAGAATTTTATATATTAGATTTTAAAAATTTATTTTCAATGAAGCATTGATATATAGAAATAATAGTATTTTATTAATATTAAAGGTATAAATAAGGTTTGCATAAGTCTTTATTATGTTATTTTAAACTTTATAGTTTTTGGAGTCGCTTTTCTTAAATGTATTTTTTTTTATAATGTAACCAGAGGCTATTGACCTTGAATCATATTATCTTTTTTGTCAAAAAAACTACAATATTTCATGAATTTGTGTTCTAATATATTGTCTGGGATTATATTGTAAAATTGAATACCAAGACTTATGAAGAAGCCTTTAACCCTAGCTAACTTATCAAATGGCAAAAACACAGGAACAATTAAGCAATTATAATTAAGTTACAATCTGCGGAGGCCTGTACTTATTGGCTGATTTATGAACAAATTATTACTAAATGTAGGAAAGTGGGGTAGAGGCTTTTTTATTTTATTCTCATTGTTCAAAAGTGCATCAGTGGCTGAACCGACGGACACATATCACCGCTAACTGATTGATAGTTCGTGCTGGAAATATTGGCGTGTTGCCATTGTGTACGAGGGTGGCACTGAAAATTTCGGGAATCAAGGAAGTGACACAAAATTATTATTTAAAAATGTATTTATTGCTTTTCGAGGTATTCTCCGCCAAATTTGACAGATTTTTCCATTGATGGAACCAATCATTGAAGTAACCATTCCATTCGGAAGTTCTTCTTCAGGTGATGAAAATCTCTGACCAGCAATTTATTTTTTATTTTAGGGAAAGTATAGAAATCATTAGGGCTTAAGTTGGGGCTGTACGGCGGATGGTCTAATAATTCTATGTTTTCTTGCTCTAATAACTCTTTTGTTCTGTACGCGGTGTGAGAACTCGCATTGTCGTGATGGTGGATGATGCGGCGAATGCAGTTCTCTTTACGGAGTTCAGAAACGACCTGTGGTAAACAAATGCTAGCATACCATTCTGCATTAACCGTCCCTAAAGAGGAATAGTCGCAACATGGCCGGTTTTGGAGACAAACGTGGCCACAATTTTTTTTGCAACACTCCGTGAACGAACAATTTTTGCTGGCTGTAACTCATTTTCGAACACCCAAACTCGTGACTGGTTTTTTGTTTCGGGTTCGTACGCATATATCCAGGATTCGTCACCTGATACGATGTTGTATACAGCATTTGAGGATCCTGCGTGGAATCTTTCTAGAGTTCTGATGCACCAAGTAACGCGAGCCGCTTTTTGCTCTTTACAAAGCAAATGCGCTCCCTTCTGAGCTTATAGTTCGAGTGACGAATCGTCATAAAATCTTGTATACATTGTTCAACACTCATGTTGTGGCTTCATCTACAGGGTCTACTTTACAGTTGATAACCTGTTCAAGGATAATATTTCCATATTAGAAAATTGACTTGAGATGTCGCTCTTGAAAATCTAAACAATTTGTTATGTTTTTAAAGTGATTATCTTCGCTTCTAGGATTAACACAAATAATACTCGAACGATAGGCTCAGTTGGGAGAGTACTGGCACGGAACGCCAGAGGTCGTGGGTTCGAGTCCCGCATCGTTCATAAAATTTTATTTTTCAAATTTTATTTGTGAAATAAATAAATATGAATATCTAGACGTTTAAATAATATTATTTAATTACCTGCCCATTAATTAATGAAACTACGATTTGTCTTCTGATTTTCGATCAGATTATGATCATCATAATATTATTTTACAATTAACATCATAAATGAACTTAATTAAACGAAAATTGAATTAAATTCACGATGTTTACTTGTTCATTAATTAATATGAAACTGGATAACATGGTGCGTTATTAAATTAATTATAAAGTGTAAATGTTGCGATATTTTCGTATTTATTTGGGTTTTACATTTAATTTTTAAGCTTATAAGTATTTTGTGGCTTCGCTTTTAACACATACCGCAATATTACTTAAAATAAATTAGGATTTAGTTTTAAAATATTTTTTTTATGGAATAGGAGGACACGCGAGCGTACGGGTCACCTGGTGTTAAGTGATGACCGCCGCCCACAATCTCTTGCAACACCAGAGGAATCACAGGATCGTTGCTGGCCTTTAAGGAAGGTGTAAGCGCTTTTTTTGAGGGTACCCATGCCGTATCGTCCCAGAAACACCGCACAAGGAAGCTCAATCCACAGCTTTGTAGTACGTGGAAGAAAGCTCCTTGTAAACCGCACAGTGTAGGACCGCCACAGATCCAGATGGTGGGGATGATATCCTAACTTGTGGCGTGTCGTGCGATGGTGGAATTCGGCGGCAGGAATCAGGTTAAACAGCTCTTCGGAACACTCCCCGTAATAAATTTATAAATTTAAACATCAATCTTATTTATACTCTATATAACAAACTTATTGGATTCTTTAAACGAACATACATACGGGGTCACCTGATTGTATGTGTATTCAAATATTCCGCGGTATTCCGCGTAATACTCATACTCTCTTTGTAACACGAGAGAGCTTATAAAGTATTGAATAAATGTACATTATATGAATTTGAAAACCCGAAAACTCATTGGTACGTGGCGGGTGAAAATCGAACCATGATCTCCGTGGTGAGAGTCAAAGGTTAATTCTATTGTGCTATCTTTGGAAAAAAATACAAAAACATTCCTTTGCGAAATGTTTTTTACCGTTTTACTACTAAAATACACAATACTTGAAGTTGAAATTAAGTGTGGTTGGTAGATTTACACTGTACTTAACTAAAACATACAATACAAAATTTATTATCTTAATAAAGTGATTTTGATTTGATTTGATTACCCTAAAGGATTTGAGCCTTTAATTACTGTTAGTAAAATATAATATTAAAGATGATAAATTACATTAATTATATATAATATTAATTACAAATTTACCAGGATTGTCAAATTGTAAGTAGAGGTATTTGGTGAGTATTGCATAATACTTAGTGTGGCCATAAATACTGTTACAATTAAAAATAAAGAAAATATTACATTTGAATTTGGAATCTGTCATTTTTATTGAGTTTTCTCATTTTGGCGCCAAGACAGGGTAAATTATTTTGCGACATTAAAATAGAGTGGGGTGATAAGGAGAAGCGAATTGCTGTGATTGCATTATAGAAAGTAGGTGTGGAGACCATTGCAATTTTAATAACCTCTCCATACGCTTGGTATTAGTAAAACTTGTGCTGAGCTATTAATAGGTGCAATGCGACCTCCATTGTTTGTGACAGAAAAAGATCTGGCCATCCACGTAGTGTTCGTACGAAAAAGGTGGTCAAAGCAGTAAGGGAAAGAAATCCTGTCTGAAAGCTGAAGATTTTATCTTAGGAGATGAAGATAGCACCTTAAACCATGTCGTGTATTTGAAAAATAATGATTTAGGACTTGCAGCCTATAAGAGACGTACTGGTAATTTCTTAATTGATAATTCAAGAAAGAAAAGGGTGGTAAAATTGTAAAACTACTGAAGTGGTGCGCAAAGGGAGAAGAAAAGTCAAAGAAAGATTTCTAACATACCACAAGAAAAAGCTTCTAATTTGATGTTACCAGATATCAGATAGATAATGTTTTCGTCGTACTTCCGCTACCTTTTGACAGATTGTGGAGCGGACTCCACTGTTGTCAAACGACATGGAGGATGGAAGTCGAGTGCTGCAGAGAACAGAAGATCCATTGAGAACAAGGCGAAAACATGTGAAAACATTAAATTGCAACCCTCAGTTAATCCATCCATGCCACTGTCGCCGCGTCCATCTACATCCAATCAACGAGATTCGCCGTCACATTTTCCCCAAAATAAGCCAGATTCGGACATTAGTTCAAACACACAGGAAAAATAATCTACAACAATTCTATATTTCTAATTAAACTATAACAATGATTTTCATAATTTCGAAATAGTCTCAATGTTTGAATAGTCTTAAATATAAGTTTTTAATTTTTTATTTATTAGATACTATTTAATTTCAATTTATTTGTTACTCTTTGTTTTATTGGCGTTTATCATTAGTTAATGAGGCGCCTATTATTTCCTCATAGTGGGCGATGAAAATTAAGAGTGTATCACTCGGGCGCAAAATTTAATATTGGCTCGGGCGACGTACTTTGAAAAAGCTCCCTCGCCGCTAAATATTATTATGTTCCCTAATGATAAAATCTTCTATTTATTACTCGTATATAATTACACAATATAAAAAAAATATATGTTTATATAAAAGGCATTTATTATCTCAAAATTCATTTGCTTAGAATTCATTTTGATGTCATTTCTAATATACTAGATACTACTACTGCTTCGGAAACAAATGGCACTCTGAGAGATAAGAAGCGGCGCAAGAAACTCTCCCAGCATTATTTTTATTACGCTCTTTTTAATCAAAATGTACAATATTGTATGTATTATAAGTTAAGTAATTATATTAAGTACATTGATAATAATTAAAACTAACCCTACTCTGTTTCAATTACAGTTACTAACAAAGGCAAAGCTGTAAGTAAGAGAAAAGAAAGAGATTAAAACAACTAAATGTCTCGTTATGTCATTCCGACAACTAAACAAAGGAAAGAACGAAATTAAAAAATACGCGATACGACCTCCTTGCATGAATACCTCTTCGTATTTGCGCCAACGTTATCTGTGCTCGGTAAAATGGCGGGAAATTCTGTAGCTTCATATTACAAACGACTTTATCATGTCTTTTTATGTATTGCAAAAAGAAACATTTGTAACGCTTATTGGAAATAAGAAAGGTTTTAATGTTATTTTATATTTGTTCTATATCAGTATGTTATTGGATTTGCAATTTGATGTTTAATTAATTAATAGCGATATATTCAAAGCAGTCTCTTATATTATATTTTAACGAGAAATTCTTGTTAATATTACCTATTTTTGTCACTATTGCTTAGTTTTGTATTGAGTTTTTGTAAATGCGACACAATAGTTACACAGCGTTGTACCGAACTCCGTTCGGTCACCCAATACTTGGTAGATACTGTCAACAGCCTAGCGAAACTTTCTAAGAAAAAAGCTCACTCGATTGTATGAAACGTGCAGTCCTTGACAGATTGACAGATGACGGCTTTAATCTTGTAATAAAAAGGAATGTATTAGACCTAAGAGGAGAATAAATACTATTATTAATATTAATTATTATAATTGCAAATATCATATTTACAAATTTTTAGCAGAGAGCTATCGCAGCCTAGCGAAACTCTCTAAGAAAAAAGCGATTCACTCGATTGTATGAAACGTGCAGTCATTGATAGATTGACAGACGACAAAAACGGAGGTAGCCGAAATCCACTGCGTTGTAACCAACTGTAGCTTTCAAACTTAGCCGGATTATACTTCGTGGCCAATCGGGATGCTTTAATTACTACTGTTTCAAATTTATGTCAAATGACTGCACGTTTCATTCTACACTAAATTTCAATTTTAACTTAGGCAGTCCCGCCTCTTATTACGTAGTATTTACTATTTACATCCTCTTTGACTGTCAGTTTCAACTAAGTGTTCACCCCCACAAGTTCTTATTTCGTCACGCCACGAGAAAATTATGGCATCTCAGAAACATCTTTAAGCGCATTATTAATATTTTTTTATCATAAGTGATTTGGATTAAATTTTCTTAATTACATAAAGCCTAACTATTACAATTGGGGGCAAAGCGTCTTATCTCAAAAGATAAGCAAGCAAGTTATATTATAATTACAATAATTCTATAATATTAATTTTGTATCTGTTATCATGGCGGAATTCGAACGGAATGTGCATTAGCTGAGTTAGCATACAACAAACTTCATACAATTTTTATCAAATAAAGTTGAAATCATAATCCGCGGTCATCTTGGATTTCAAAAATGATCCTAAATTCGTTCTCTGCACCCTTGAGAACCTCGGATACGATATCCGTATTGTTGAAATCATAATTTTGCGCTGCGGCCATCTTGGATTTCAAAAATGATCTCAAATTCGTTCTCTGCACCCTCGACAACCTCGGATGCGATATCCATATTGTTGAAATCATAATTTGGCACGGCGGCCAAAATAATAGTTTTATAAATAATACCTGGCAACGGCCTCTATCGTCTCTCTTTTTCGTTTCATTGAGTTTCAAATCACAATGATTCTAAAGAAGTTTCACTTCAATATAAAAAACCTTTTTGGGGTTTGAACCTACTCTCCCTCTCAGGAACCAGAGCTTCGTACAGTCATTCGCCACTCGCAATCTTATCGCATACCACAGCATATATACATATTTACAGCTCCATTTGTGATGAGGAAGATATTTAGATGTTACGAGATTGTTAGGTACCAAATGATTTATGTTCTTTTTTTTTTCGAATTCGCATGTATTGTTTTGTAAACAAAAATGGAAAAAAGTATTTTCTTGTACACAAATAATTTCTGTTTCTATTGTTATTGTTACTTGATTTTGTAATTTTTGAAAAACAAAATTTTATGAACGATGCGTTACTCGAATCCACGACCTCCGGCGTTCCATGCCGGTGCTCGATGCGGTAGGTTCGAGTCCGGCATCGTTCATAAAATTTCGTTTTTCAAGTCTTTTAGCGACTCTAATATATCAAAAGTTCTTTTAGCGACTCTAATATATCTACGTCACTTTATTTAGATCATCACTACCTGTTCCATAAACAAAACAGTGTTATTTATTGAATAGTATTTGCTTTCAATTGTGACAACAAACAACTCCTAAACAAACAAATTTACTCGTATGTATCTATCTATCATTCTATCTACTGAACCCTAAAATAGTCTCTTTTCCAATCATTACCCAGAGCATAGACTACATTCGCTTACAAAATATTTTAAATAAAAATCCACACAATACATAGTTTAAGAGTTAGCTAACAATTGGTTTAACAATAACTAACAACAGAAGTTCGTCAATTTTTAAAGCTTTTTGAGATAGTTATTGTTTCAATTCGTTACAATTTTATGTTTTCAGTACTTGTTAAAAGTTTCCCTTGCAATCCGGTCCAAACAACATTTCATTGTTTTGAATGTAAAAAAGGAAATTTATACGAAAAATTTTAATTGCAACATATGTACACTATTCAACTAAAATGGTTATTTCACTTAGGTTACTTCAATGTTATATTAACTGTTATTTAAGTTACGTGTTGCGTACTAAGTTCTTGATTTTAAAAGATATCAAACCTATTTTATTTAACTTTATTGTATTCTCAACTCTTTTACTTTACACGGGACAGCGTTGTGATCACGACGATTGTAATAAATAAATATCGCCTTATGAGAGCTAATACTGATAAATTCATAATAGTTTTATAAACTATCTATTGAATCTTTCGATCTTCAAGATGCCTCGTGTAGAGGCTAAACATGTGTGTGACTTTGGGAATCTTATCGGAAATAAATAAATGATAGATTATAGATCATCATTTATAAAATTTTGAAAATCCATAGATTTCAACAAAATAACGCCTGATTCTATAACAAAAAGTGGATATTGTTTTTCTCGAGGAAAATGTCCTTTGTCGGAAAACAAGCAGCAGTTAGTGACCTAGCTTTCGTTTACCGACATTCATTTAATGGACCTTTGCATGTCTTAAGTGCGAAGCATGTAGGTACATTCTAGTAGGGCTTAAAAATAAAAAAAATAAACAATTATATTGTGGTAATAAACGAATATCGTCAGAAAGATAAATTATTGTTGAACATATTAATAAAAAAATATTAATTACCTTTTTTTACATAAATAAATGGTTGAAAACACAATATACTTTTATTATTCTCGAGGAACCATCTTCACCTTTAATATCAATAAACATCAATTATTTTTAAAATACTTAAAAATAATCCTACTGCTTATTTATATGTTATAAAAAATGTGGTTTAAATTTGTTTACATGTTGAAGCAAGTTAGTTTACTATGCAACTTAGCTTATGCTGAAGCCGTGTTTATGCTAAGAGTTCAAAAGTAAAAATAATTTTATGACACATCTCATAAAATGTGCACTTTTAGAACTGCAAAGTTATGATAAAATTATAGTAACAAATTACTAATTGAGTCTTGACAACATGAGTGGTGGCAGTGGTGTTTATCATAAAATAGGCCATGAATCAACCAAACCCACAAATTTTTACCATTTAAACAGATCGTTAATATAATATCCAAAAATATATCCATCTCTTACGCTACATGTTTACAGATGGGTGCGCCAGTGTCCATGCACACGGCTGTCCGGAAAGCAGACTGTCGCTAGTTTTATTTTTAAAATTTAACAATTCGAATACTGATTTTTTTTAATCCCAGTTGAAAATGTCCGACTAGAGTTTGCACTGGATACGTGACGTGTTTGCTCGTAACGATTGTTACAAAAAGATTTGTTGGAAATACATTTCGAATTTTTCGTGTATTGCAATTTATAAAGACGGATTTGTAAAACATTGATCCTAGCTTCGACTACGATTAAATCATTACTACAAATAAAATTTAATCATTTCGAGTAATTGTGTACCTATGACTTTGGTTCTGTTCTAATCTTTTCACCTATAAAAATTAACCTAAATGAATCTGCGCTCTCTGATCGGCGCGCGGTACAGTGTAGATCGGCGCGATTTTGGCGCTCGCGCAGCATTCTGTCAATGCGTATTATTTTACTTGTAGCAATACATTGCTTATAATTAGGATGATATGAGTGAATCTATCTGAAAGCTATTGAAACAAGCTATAAGACCATGCATACGTCTATATGCCGACATATGGGCATATAGACCATGTGTTGATCATAAGTTGGACCCACAAGGTCACAAATGTGCAAGTTCTGCGCCGCGTCAATCAAAAACGCGAACTCATGCAAACTATCAAGATGAGGAAAGTCGCATATTTGGGGCACGTGCTTAGGCACGAGAGGTACAAACTCCTATAACTCATCATGATGGGAAAAGTTGACGGAAGAAGAAGCGTAGGTCGCAGAAACAAGTCTTGGCTGCGCAACATCCGAGAGTGGACTGGCATCGCGAGTGCGGCAGAACTATTTCGACTCGCGAAGGACAAACAATTGAAACTGCAAAGCTGACCGCCAACCTTCGCTAGTCGGAGAGGCACGCGAAGAAAAAGAAGAAGATAAGACCATGGAAAATAAACCATCTTATAAACAAAATAATGGTCAGATCTTGGTGAGGGAATAAGGTGCCGTACGGCACTCTCAGTTGTATCTGAAAAATCTAGTGACAGGGGCACTGCCGATTTGAGAAGGTTAGCATAAAATAATAACAGTACACTAGTGGATTTATTGAGAGTAATACAAAAACAAGGTCGAATAACGAAAAATATTTTTATACAATTAATGTTATAAGATTACTTGAGTGATAATGCCACTAAGAGTTTGTCTTCGATCACATTAAATCTTACTACTATTTAGATCAAGTAAACGATGAGACAGCCTGGGAGTGGTAACGAGCGTCTTTGACAAATATTTGTGTGATGTGATGGTAATATAAAAAGAAACGAGAAACTTTTTCCGCCATACTCTCCGAGCGCCATTTGTAATGATTACATTAAAATATCTCTAATTTTCAATTTTGAAAAAAGAATTACTTTACGAATTAAAAATCTAAATAACAGATTTTTACTTAATCGATATGTTAAAACATCACTTACAGTACAAGACTTACAACTTTTATGTATCAGTTTGGGCTGATCGACATTTATTCCTTTCGAGATATCTCGTATTGAATGGAAAATTAAAGTCAGCTGCCTTTTTTTCTTTGACAAAGAATTTTTTGGCAACTTCTAGGATTTTCACTGTGTGTTTAAGAAGTTCCGTTGCTTTCCTATTTTAAGGATAGTCCTGTATATCTCTGATCGCTATTACCTCTACATTTATTGCTACTTCATTCGGTCAAAACCTAGAAATAACAGATAGCGGTTTTGTAAGGTGAAGTTCCAATATCATTAAAAGTCAGGACTTAAAGCTGTAGTTGAGAAAGTAAACTAAATTTGGAACAAAAATATTTGCATATAATAAATATTTTATACACCTATTTTTATTATAATAAATAAAAAAGAGGTATTTTAAATGGTCGCAAGTCGTGTCAGACTGACTGAGGTTTTATTTCGAATTAGGTACTTAAGTTTAAAGAACCCTAGAGTTAAGTATAAATATTATAAGTACTATCAAGAAATAATTTACGAAATAAACCGTACAATGTCTCGCCAGGAGGTATTAAGTTATAATTTTTATGCGGGCACGGTACAATGCTGTCTTTGTTTAGATGAGCGTGGCTATGGCGGTTGCGAGTGAGGGGATGCATATCGATTAAAATATATTTTATATAAAGGCAATACTGAGGTTGTTTATCAATGCCAATCTGTTTATTGAAAAGCCTTTACTAAAAGCAAATATTCACGTCATTTATGAAGTTAACAGGTGTTTATATAAATAAGTAAATATAGCCACAAGTTAGGATATCATCCCCACCATCTGGATGTGTGGCGGTCCTCCACAGTGAGGTTTTCAAGGAGCTTTCTTCCACGTACTACAAAGCTGTGGAATGAACTTCTTTGTGCGGTGTTTCCGGGACGATACGACATGGATAACTTCAAAAAAAGCGCGTACACCTTCCTTAAAGGCCGGCAACGCTCCTGTGATTTCTCTGGTGTTGCAAGAGATTGTGGGATGACTTAACAACAGGTGACCCGTACGCTCGTTTGTCCTCCTATTCCATAAAAAAAAAAACATATTCTTTACAACTGTTAAAAAAAAACATAATGATGAGCTGATTTGATGTTGAAAAAACCAAAAACGAATATAATATAGAATGTGAAGAGGTGCTTCTATTACTCATACAGTCCATCATCAAATTTAAAATATTTAATTGTAATGCAGTGAGAAGTAAATTAAATTCAGTGGAGTAAATACCGCTATAAATCGAATTCCCTAATTTTTCCATATAGTTTTATACCTTTTAAGGTTTTTTTTTTAAACTATTATTTATTATTTTTGCAAATACATTATAACGTTTTAACATCCTTCACGAACATCACACGACTATCGAAGTTGCACTGAGAATTAAGAATAATAGAACAATTTTAATAGTTAGCGACAAGACCAACTAGGTTATAACTTGGTAACGAATATTAAAAACTACTTCTACTACAAAATATATTTAAAACAACGAGGTCAATCCATTGTTCTATCAAAGCATAAATAACTGTAGGTTACTAATGCATTACATTACAAAAATCTATCATAATTATGATAATTTGTCGACACATAGTCACATCACTAACTATCACTTAGCGTTGAAATAAACACTGTTCGACAGATGTTCTTTGTTTAGAATATAAATGTATAAATATATTTATCAAAAGAGTTCCGTACTTATCTCTTAAAACATTACCTACTGTGTTTTTCTACTGCAATTCCCAGAAGAAACTGTGGTAGGATTCTGACGCAAAACTGCGATCGAATTAATGTTTTTTTAAAGAACGTTTCCATAACAGTTATTAAAATTCAGTGTACTTTGAGTGATAAATATGAATCAAATATTTTTTTATATATATTACAACCATTGTAAAATACTCTATTGATTGAAAAGAGTGACCGTTAAGGCGACACTAAATGCCAGCGACCTTGAACGATATGAGTTCACGGATGACGGCCCGCCACCTATGTAACAAAGCCAATATTTTCAAAATTCTTGCGTTGAAAACAGTTTATATGCTTCCAATCCTCGTTATTCACTACTAATCTGAATAAATGAACCTACCAAAAAAAGGACTTATAATAAATTTTCTGAGAGAAGTGCCAAAAAAATGATTCACGCCATGCCAAAAAACTTGTTTCACTTCAAAGGCTCGGCAGTGTTAACTATAACCAACAGCAAGCATTAGCAACCTACAAATAAGACTTAAGGATATGTGTAACAGGATTAAGTAGTGTTCATAGCTCGAAATGCTATACTTTCACCCCAAAACATGTCTAAAAACACCATGTTTGCGTGTTTTCTGCTTACTCTTCGCCTTAAGTTTCTTGTATGTTATTCTCACGAGCTCTACTTTTTCCGAACATATGTTCAGTAATTCAAAGATTCAAAAGCGCTTATTTTACGCCTAATTGAATGTTCGTGCCACGTGTACAGCTTCACCAGACCTTCACCATCACCTTAAAATGCCAAATATTACCCAAAGCATGTACGGCAATCACAAATAGCATGATAAGCAAGAAACATATTCTTGCCTCGCCAATTTCTGAAATCAACTGCTGCCTACATCATTCCCGAACTGAACCTCGAAAGCCTTTAAGCTTAAAACATTTTCTCACTTCAAAGGCTGGCTGGCATTACTGATATCCACAAGCAAGAACTCATTACGGCCTCAGACGAGCAGGACGTTCAGCTGATGGTAATTGATACGCCCTGTCCATTACAATGAGTTGGATTTTTGAAAAACCCAAAAATTCTAAGCGGCACTACAATTGCACTCGTCACTTTGAGACATAAGATGTTAAGTCTCATTTGCCCAGTAATTTCACTAGCTACGGCGCCCTTCTGATCGAAACAGTAATGTTTACACATTACTGCTTCACGGCAGAAATAGGCGCCGTTGTGGTACCCATAATCTAGCCGGCATCCTGTGCAAAGGAGCCTCCCACTGGTAAAATTATACTGAGATTAAGCTAAGATAGCCCAATGCATAAGTCAACTCAGATAAGTTTAACGTAAGTAAAGTCTGAGCAAAGTCTAAGTACGCTCTGTAGATTTCAGCCAACGACTTGACGACATATTTACCAATTTCTACAATTTCGCTATACGTCGGAGGTTTAAATAAACCACTCTTCGTAATACTACAAAACATAAATTAATGAGAAACAAGTTGTGATATTTCGAACACAATAATTTCGCGGCAGTCAAAAAGCAATTTCAGTTTCAGATAAGTCTCGTAATGTGCAATCTCCACAGCACAGAACTTCATTAATAATAAATGTTGTTGCAGTCTGAACGGTACTGGCAAACTATACAGTCCACTTAATATATTTGAATGTTTATAATAATATAAATAACAATATAGACTGACTTTTAATTAGTTTTTTTTTATGGAAACGGAGGACACATGAGCGTACCCGTACGCTGGTGTAAAGTGCACAGACAACACCAAAATAATCACAGGAGCGTGGCCGGTCTTTTTTTTTGAAGGTACAGAACATCGCACAAGGAAGCTCAATCCACAACTTTTTTCCTTGAAAACCACACTGTGGGGATCATACGATGATAGGATAGGATATTAGGATGGTAAGGATGATATTTGTGACGTGTTGTCGTAAGTGGAATTCGGCGGCAAGAATCAGGGGAAACAGCGCACACAATGAATTGACGTCTCTCCGCAATGCCAAGTCACGCAGCCGTTCACAGAACGCAGTTGTTTTTCAATATAAAAGAAAATTAATGTTATTGTAAACCGTAAATTTCGAATACTTGATAATCTGACCATTCTATTTATTCCAAGCCAATTGTCTGCGTAGTTAAGTCAAGCCTTAGATGATAAGAGCGCTGCATCGTAACCCGAGAGACAGGGGTTTAAGTCTCGCATCGTACAGGTACAAATTTAATTTGTATACTTAATCCCAGAAATGAGGAATATCACTTAAAAAATAACGAAATATCCCTTAAAGTTCTAACATTACATCTACATTTAGGGGTCCTTTAATTCAAACAGGTACATCTTATATATCTTAATATATATAAATTACGGGACACGTTGTTTATCCGCGATGGACTCACAAACTAATGAACGGATTTTCATGGGGATTACTTCATGTCAGTGCAGTTTGGTCCAACTTGAGAGATAGGATACATTTTATTTCGATTTGGGACTAATTATTTTAATTTTCAATATTTGTTTTATTTGGACTGTTCTATGACAGAATTTAGTAACGCACGGTTTGACAGTTACGCTGTGAAACAATTTCATTATAACGGGGAGCATTTTTTACGAAATAATTCTTGATCTTTTGAAATAATATTAACAAATTCCTATAAAACAGTTTTTTTTTTTATTATCTACAGAACAACGTCTGTCCGGTCAGCTAGTTATATATAAATCCAGTGTCCTGATGCTTGTGATTTTCCCAGTGATTTTCTAAACTAATGAACTATATAGTTATAGTCCAATGCTATCTGTCAATAGGTTATTGAAATGTAGATAGATTTGTCTACGTCTAGTCAGTTTAACTAAGGATAGATAGCTTATTGAAAACGTTGGTGACACCGACCATAAACATACTCTGTGTTGTCAATAGACGCGAAGTAAAGTTGTTCCAAATTTAAATTTTTTTGTGTCATCGTATCGTATCTTACCTTTGTCAATTACATGACAGGCAGGAGTAATTTAATATTTTAAATAACACGCCCCTTCGTTCGTTGAGTGCTTTTTATTATTGAGAAACATATTTATACTGATTTGTAAAATTTGAAACCCCTATGACAACTAATTGACTCAAAAAAAATAGAAATCATTAATTTTCCCAAAATTGTTTCGATAACAATAATTATTTGGGTTGTTTGTTAATCACCACCACCGTTTTGGAAATAAAGGACGCTCAGAGAGAAGAAACGGCGCAATTAACTCGCGCAATTTGCTTTTTCTCGCTCACAAGCGCACACAACGAAAAATCACTTAGTGTTTTCAGCTCCCAACATGATACTTAATAACTTTCGTATATAATATAAAAGATAACATCAAATGACCAACAAATTTATGAACTGTGAGAAAGCCATTTAGGCTCATAGCTATTAATCTTGTGAAACATTTAGATGTGTCATTTTTTGTAACAAATTAGTTCATTAACGGGACATTTGTTCACGTTACTGTGCGTTAAGCATTAAGGCATCCAGAGAATGTTGATAACAAATCGATTTTATTAAACAAAAGAACAACCTCATAGCTTAAGAGCTGACTAATATATTTTACCCATTGGAAGGCTCCTTTGCACAGGATGCCGGCTAGATTATAGGTACCTACCACAACGGCGCCTATTTCTGCCGTAAAGCAGTAATGTGTAAGCATTATTGTGTATCGGTCTGAAGGCCGCCATAGCAAGTGTGCATATCATTTGCGCAGTAATTTCACTAATTACTGCGCAAATGAGACTTAATATCTTATATCTCAAGGTGATGAGCGTAGTTATAGTGCCCCTCAGAGATTTTGGGATTTTCAAAAATACTGAGCGGCACTGCATTGCAAAGGACAGGGCGTTACAAACTACCATCAGCTGAGAGTCCTGCTCGTCTTGTCCCTTACTGTCATAAAAAACCCAAAATATTTTTACTACTCCCGTATTTCTTCAAACACTTATTAAATATACAAAAATGTTTAAAATAATATGGGAGAATATGATAATAAAATATGTGACCATCTCTTGGTCTACACGTATCCCGATTATGTTAATATGGGTTAGGTATGCGAGGTCGCTAGTTCGATTTCTATCTCTTATGAATGCGTAGTGTTTTAATACTTTTTCTTTTATCTTGTTCTGAATCACACTAAGGTGAGGTATTTGAACAATTTTTAATACACAAATTACTTAAGTTTAAAACTCCTCCTCTACATATCTGGGACCTGTCAGAGAACCGTTTTCTATAATTACTAACTCCGTACGATCCTCTGAAGATATCCGAGCCTAAACCATCATTGATCCTCCACCGAATGGCTTTTCCTCAAAACAATCTTGACGGTAACGTTCATTTGGTTACCTATATACTCTCCGTCTCCCATCGTGTGCGAATAAACAAAATTTTGACTCATCGAAAAACATAACCCTGGACCAATCTTCATCTGTCCATCGGACGTGTTCTCGAGCAAACCGCAACCTGGTAACTCGATGTTCTCTGGGCAATTTAGGGCCATTTGCTGGCCTATAAGGCTTAATATCAGCTTCCCGAAGTCGCCGCCGTATCGTGTCAGAGCTTACATTGTTGTGGTGAATTTCTTGGAGGCTATTTCGGACCTGAACAGTGGTGAGATGTCAATTTCTAAACATAGTGCTCACGATGAATCGGTCTTCTCGTGTAGTTGTACACCTTGGCCTGCCATTCCCTGGTCTCCTGATGTTCATGCTGCTCTCTGGAAATCGCTGGAGTACTCTGTGAACAGTGGATAAAGATACACCTACTATTTGTACTTGGCCAAGTAGCCACCTCATCTCGGTTATCCGAGCAACGGGCGCGGTGGCCTTCAATTGACCTGAAGTAGATGGTTCCGAAAGGTTCCTCGGCGGTTACCCGTCAAACGTGGTGGAGGTAGCTTTACCGACACGGGGGCTATGGGGGAGGGGAGCTCACTGGGTATCAGTGCCCCTCCATTGGTGTCGGACTCGTAGTGGCTTGGCGCAAATGGGATGTAGATCTTGATAACCGAAAGGTTGGTAAGTCCATGGAAAGGGGAATGTTCCAGCTGTACGCCGCTGACTCCTTCCTTCTTGTACCATGGTGATAATTCGTGTACATTCTTCAGTAGATAACGACATGTTGGTGCATGGTTGATGCACAAAATACTGTGACCAGCCAAAAAAACTGTTTTGATGACAGCTCCGTTTAAAACAAAAGCGAGAAAATTTTCTATTCCAAAAATTTGATATTTGATATGTTTAAAAATCGGAATTTCTTTTTTTGAAGCTGGGCCTTGTTCAAATGCAACCTCTTTTGATATTTAAAGTAAGCGTAACAAATCTGCCTATAACATATTATTTATACGAGGGATCTATGTAAATAACTTTGGGAGATATCGCGGTTTTTCTAAATGACTCATTATTGTTGTCCAGTGTATATAAGCTTACTGAAAAATATTTTTTTATACGATTAAGGGACGTGTCGAGCAGGACGTTCAGTTGATGGTATTTGACATGCCCTGCCCATTACAATGATGTGCCGCTCAGCGTTCAAAACACAAAAATTATGAGCGGCAATACAATAGCGCTCGTCACCTCGAGACATAAGATGTTAAGTCTCATTTTTCCAGTAATTTCACTAGCTATGGCGCCCTTCAGACCGAAACACAATAATGCTTACACATTACTGGTTCACGGCAGAAATAGGCGCCTTTGTAGAATAACAACCACATTTATATGTACTGTTCTAATCTAGATATTAAAATACCTTAACATAATTATTGCAATATAACGTAGAAAACGCAAAAACTTAAACAGATATGCTCTTTAGGGGTTCATGTCATTGTTTCGAATAAAAACTTTAAAAAAAGAAACGATGGTATTCAAAAGTCTCTCCTAAAACCAGGTCAGTCTAAAAAAGGACAAAAAACGTAAAGATATTTGTATAACAATCGGCCATTGTCCATTAAGCATGCACTTATTTAACATAGGTGTGATAGACAGCCCTATATACAGAGGACTCATGAAAGTTGAATGCCACAGAACATGATTTTTTTTTTGGATTTTATGGCCTGGTAACGAGACCTTTATGCCATGTCTTTTTTCGGTCACTTTCGCTTTGAGATCGCTTCACGACTGTTCCACAGAACATGATTACTGAAGAAAGTAGGGTAGCTAAATAACTATAACAAATTCTTGTGATGTTGGACATGGTCCAACATCGCTCCTGGGAACTTGTATCAGTCTGAAAAGGCGTCAAACTTTTGGGTATAGTCCTATATACCAGAGGACTGGCGGCTGACAAAGTGCTTTTGTCCCTGTTTGATATTTCGCCATTTTGGCCCTGTTGGCCATGTAGCGAGAGTCTGCGATACTAAAACTTTTGAAGACAACATCAGCAAACATCAATAGATGTTGGAAAACTATTGATGTTTGCTGAGGTGGGAATATATTGAAAACGAGCGATATTAATTCAAAATGCAAAATTACTTCAGAGTATCGTACGTTCCTTCGCAACCATTTGTATTATACGTCAAAATTAGTTCTCTGGACACACGCGATTGGCGCTTCAAATAGGGACAAATGCATTCAAACATGTGGAACAGCCTGTCCATTGGTATTTATCAGATCAGATCAGTGGATGAGACACACAAATACCTAATCAAGAGGCTTAATGATTAAACAGCCCAGCTAAAATAAACTATCAACCATGTTTTAAATTTTCGTCGAATTCTGGCATTTTTTTATATTTTGTATACGCTGAAAGCTATTGAATTATTTTTCCTTTTTTAATGTATTTATTCTTTAATCAAAAACCGATTATGATCTCGATTAAAAACTGTATTATTGTATATATGTCTGTGTAAAGAAAATGCTTTTATCTAAACAGTGAGTCTAGTTGTAAATCCTTTGTCTCGGCGCACTTCAGTTATTTACGACGGCTGAAGCCCCTTTTCTCTTTATGTGTCCCTGGTACCTCACTTGCTATAAATTATAAGGACAAACAATTTTTGTCTGAGATTTTTATTTTTTTAATAGGTATATATAATTATTGGTTACGGGGTTCTTAATAAATGTCAATTTTATTTCAACTTAAGTATAAATAAACATGGTGTATTCTGCCCGTGACAGCTAACCATATGAACAAACATTTTCATCTATATATATACAATGTAATATGAAAATGGTCTTTGTTTGAGGCTCTTTCACGTCTAAACCACTGAGCGTATCGACATGAAACTACCACCATTCGATGCGAAGTATATCCTACATGGTTTAAGGCTACTTAATTTTTTAATTCCAACGTCCCTTCATTAATTTATATCCTTTTAAAATTCGCCAGCGAAGCGAGCGGGAACGGCTAGTTTCTTTTATAATTTAGAATTACAGAGAAGCCAAGAACATTCCAAAAGCCTATATATCAATAATATCCGTCGTTAATTATATTCTACAGTTGGAATCACTGAAGCCCAAGGAATAGTTTTCACTAGTTTCGGGGTCAGGTTTCACCCATTTGATTTCACCCTACATCTTATTGATGGTATGGTATGTAGGGTTTTTCTAGCAATCTTTCAAAAAAAACAAAAATCAATCTATTGTTGCGATCATTACGAAACTTTACAACACAACTATTGATTATACTAATTTAATTTACATACCAGGATTACTAAAAGAATAATTGGGATACACCCCAGCGCCTTACCACTTAGCCAGCCGTCCGAATAACGCATTATCAATGAACCTTGATATGTTTGTTCAACTCTAGAGATATTTATTTATATTCATGGATAATGCATTCAGACGGTAGCTTAAGTTACGCTAAGTTGTCAAAGCGCTGCGCTTATCCCGAGAGGCACGGGTTCGAATCCCGCATTGTCTATAAATTTTAGTATATTAATAAAATATTTTTGCCCAGAAGAGAGGGAATACACTTAAAATGACAAATCTTTATTTTATTACCTAAGAGTTACCTATAATACATATTCGACAATTCAATTTCTAATTTCATTCATACATTGTATGTGGTGGTGTACCCCAGTACTCAAATTTATATGGCAAAACAACGTTTGCAGGGTCAACACTTGTATTTCATAAACAGGCATCGATTAAAATTAAAATACAAAATTCAAAAACACTTTATTCATGTAGGTCACGGAAATGACACTTATGAATGTCAAAAAAAATAAAGATATTGTTTCCTATTGAATTTACCGCTACTTCGTAAAGGGTTGAGCTAATGAGAAGGAGTAGCAAGAAACTCATTGCCACTCTTTTAAGTCAAGATTTACATTTTAATTGTTTGACAAATCATTTCAATTACAATATATGCAAAGTGACGCAACAAAAATACTCAAATGTCAAAAACTGAAAGGCTTACACGAGTAAGTCAAAAAAAAGAAAAAAAAAGTAAATTAATACTTATAAACACAAGAGTTATTGAGTATAGTAGATGCATCAATCCACACATACCGTAAATAAATAGAGGCATTATGTGAGCATTTCATAAAATAAAATATATAATAACTTTAACTTTAAAGGAAATAATAATAATAAAAAACACATCATCCAGCCACCATTTACATACACCATTAGTTACAGTAGATACCCAATTTAGGAATCATGATTCTCATTAATTCATTAATAAAATCCAAGTAATGCAACATGAGCTATTCTCTCACTGTTTATTTTCTCTCTGCGCACCATATGGTATAATTGAGGTGAAAAGACATATTATTTTGTTATGACAACAAGGCATCATGTGGCATTTAGGGCCGGTAAAGCCAAGAAAATTTCTTCTTACAAAGAAAGGCTGGCCATCTTTAAAGTGACCACTTTGGATGAACGTAGAGAACTTCTGGATCTTCTGTTTACTCATAAACTATTGAACGTCTTTATTGCTAAATAAATTTAGTCTAAGAGTACCAGTAAGAATTCCACGTAAGCCTATTACTCCACTTTGTCCTCCACTTCGTCGAACGTGATCGATCCTAGGTACCAATTCCCCAGTCCCTCGATTATGTACAATTTTAAATTCTTATAGCGTAGCTGATATTGGCATATTTGCTGATTCCTTAGCCAAATTCCGCAAGACCATTTGCAGCATCATTGGTAATCTTTAATAATGTTATAATTGGAAAATTGATGTAACTGTGTGTAACTCATTTATTAATTTAACTAAAATGTTTAATTCGTAACTTATTGTATATAATACCTAAAATTAATTATTTTTGTGCATGCTGTGTTTATTTGTAAGTAATCACTACATTTAGTGCCTAGTTTTTAGTTCTACTTTTTATATTTGTGTGTAAGTGATTGTAAATAAACCTAATAAACAAATAAATAAATAAGGGACGAGTCGAGCCGGACGTTCAACTGATGGTAATTGATGTGCCGCTCAGGATTCTTGAAATACTCAAAAATTCTGAGCAGCACTACAATTGCGCTCGTCACCTTGAGACATAAGATGTTAAGTCTCATTTGCCCAGTAATTTCACTAGCTCCGGCACATTACTCCTTCACAGCAAAAATAGACGCCGTTGTGATACCCATAAGCTACACGGCATCCTGTGCAAATGAGCTCACTGGTGAACAGACAGAAAAAAAAATTCCAGTTATTACAGACTTTTATGCCTTTTCATATTATACTTCCGTCGATATTCATTCAAATTTTTCAAAGATTCATCGGAATACAAAGATAAATATTGAAATTACTAGCAACAATTTATTTTAAGTTTTGTGTATTAACGATTTAGTTTAGATGCAGTATATTCGGTGTTGATATTCAATAAATATCTACTCTTCACCGGATATTATTCCCCCCTCATCACGCATAGCCCCTCAATTTCCCATTAAAGAAGCTTTCAAAATGCTAAATCCAATTTTCCGAGTACTCCCGAATTTTCCTAACACGCTGACAACTCAACGTACATACCATAATATATCACTTAGCAACAACCTTTGAAAGAACTTCAAACGAAAATAAGGTTTAGCACTGCGGAATAAACTACAGTTTTGTATGAAGTGGTAAACACATATGTATAGTTGAGAGGTTTTGTAGGGAATGCATAGGCTTTATTACGAACGGGTAAGGGTGTTCAGTTTGGCACTGCCAGACGGCTAGACGGCCAGACTGGGGGCTTTAAAGTTGACTGTATAGGTGAATAGGGGAGTCTCAACTATAGATATGGCATTAGCTAACCAACCGTGACTGGAGTGAGGCTTTTGTAAGCGCTACGTTTTAAGGCTAGAGACAAATAAAAGAAGAATCACTGAATAGACAAGAATGAGCCGGAATTGAAAGATCAAAGAACTGCTTTGTATATATTTATGTATGTATTGATGGAACTCAAATATAATTGATACTGGTTTATAACAGATTAGTTTATATTAAAACAGATTAATTAAATGAAAAATCATTGAGAGCATAATTTAAAGAAATTAACATCTTAACTGTTGCTTCACAATACATTCTTGATAATATAATGTATGTACATAGGTACATAAGTGAATTTGCTAGAAACTGTCATAACCATAGTGTTGTAAACATAACATAACCAGGAACAGACATAAACTTATAATGCCTACTACTGGGCTAAGTCGAGTTAGTAAGTATTTTGTGGGGCGATGTATATGCTTTTACAAGAAGATCACAGATAATGTTCAAAACAAATGTATTACGATAATCAAAAGACAATTCTTTTGAAACAATTTTCAAAACGTTTGTGTGGAAAGGTTACTGTAACATAAATTACTTTCTTAATGATCCCACTGATTGGGAATAGAGCGACCGGCCTCAGGTTATTATATAATAAGTTTTATTGTACGAAATTACATTGTTACCATATATTTTATGAAAAAAAAAGAAGCCCGCTGAGTTAGTTGCGCACGTTCTTCTCAGGTCTGAGGCATACTTTTTGGAATGTGGTGGTAGTTTTTAACTTTTAATAATAATTAAATTTTTGAATAAAAATATTTGAATTTGAAACAAAAAAAAAGCTCTCATAAATAGATTTTTTTAAATGGAGAGTTTGTTCGATAGATAATGATTTAAGTCCATTGAGATTTTTTTAGCTATAATAACTAGAGGACTTTATAAATAACTCCGACCAAATTGTGGAATAACTTCCTTGTGCGGTGTTTCCAGAACAATACGACATGGGTACCTTTAAAAAAAGCGCGTATACTTTTCTTTAAAGCCGGCAACGATCCTGTGATTCCTCTGGTGTTGCAGTAGAATGTGTGCGGCGGTGATCACTTAACATCAGGTGACCTGTACACTGGTTTTTCCTCCTTTCCCATAAAAAAAAAACTATGTAAAGCATATTTATTGTAGTTTTTGGAGAACAAAATTGTTTAATTTATAATATTAAAAGTATCCTTAAAAGTAAAACTTATCTATCTATAAGTATAAAAATGAATTGCTGTTTGATAGTCTCGCTATAACTCGAGGACGGCTGGACCGATTTGGCAAATTTAGGCCTTGAATTATTTGTGGAAGTCCAGAGAAGGTTTAAAAGGTGAATAAATAGGAAAATGCTTGGAATTAAATAAAAACAACAAATTTGTTTTTCCTTTGATGTGTCCATACATAATTTCTATGAGAGAATTTATTGACGTACGGTTTGACAGTTCTGCTGTGAAACAATTTCATTACGGCATGAAAATTGAACATTTACTACAATTAGCAGACTGATTTCCTGAAATCAGTCTGCTAATTGTAATTCATCCTGATGAACAAAGTTTTCTTATCACGTTGAATAAAAGGTTTCCCAATGGATTTAGTTCCTATATCTAAATGTTTTTACATTGCCGAGCCAAATTTCAAGCCTCTGAAAACTTAAGTAGATTACTAAATACATACCCAACACATGTAAAATGGTTATATAATGAATGAAATGAAAATTAATGAGTTTTTACAGCAATTAAGCGACATAATTGCTAATCAACGATCTCTCGCGAGTTTGCATTTATAAAAACTTGAGAAGGCAATATATTAACATTAGTATAGAATATATAATTATTATAGTTATATTGCTAGATACGTTCCTACGCACAAAGGATTTGGATTTAACTACTACAAAAATAATAATAAATAAATGAGACTTAACATCTTATGTCTCAAGGTGACGAGCGCAGTTGTAGTGCCCCATAGAAATTTTTGGGGATTTTAAAGAATCCTGATCGGCACTGTATTGTTATGGACAGGGCCGTATCAATTACTCTATCAATTTTAAATAAATATAATTTATACAATATTTGACCATTACATTTGCTATGCAGATGTGTAGCGGTTATTCATTTAACATCACACGAGCTGCTTGCATGAATAAAAATTCATTCAATCCATTTGATATCTCCAACAAATAACTGGACATTTATTTATATGGACGTGACAAGACATAAATCATAAGAGCGTAATTCGTTTTCGACGTCAAATGTTTCAAATCGGTATTTTCAGTGGTTTTTTTGATTTATTTGATGTTATTTTAAAGCGGAAATAAAAAATAGCTGGTATTTCTGCATTTATTTGATGCCGATTTCTTTGAAAATATCTGAGATATTAAAATACCTGGTCAAGTAAAATGAAGGCATTATTTCATCTTACATGATATAATACTATCAAGCAATTTCACTAGCTAGGGTGCCTTTCAGACCGAAACACACTAATGTTTACACATTACTGCTTCACAGCAGAAATAGTGGGCAATTACTGGGCAAAAGAGGCTTAATATCTTATGCGGAGTTGTAGTGCTCAGAATTTTTGGGTCTATCAAGAATCCTGAGCGTTTCTGCATTGTAATGGGCAGGGCGTATCAATTACCATCAGCTGAACGTCCGGCTCGTCCCGTCCTTTATTTTGATAAAATAAAAAATAGATATTTCATATATTTATAAAAATGATTCTGAATAACTTTCACACCGACTTCAGAACGCCAAAAATAAAAGGATTTAGTTTACTATTAGACCTTTGAAAGGGAAACGGTCAGGCTTGTTTGGTGGTGCTTTTGTACTCTATTTATTAGTTTCATCTTTATCTATATACCCATGTATGTAATGGAACGTAATTTTCTCCCATTTTCTTTGCACCCGCATTAAGGACCAATCACAGTACAATATTTCTAGATCTCTGGCCTTTTCGTGGTTATTAACATTAGAAGACTTTAAATGTATAGATTGTTCGATATTTAAATTTTACTTTCTCTGTGAGGGGTGGTTTAATTGCAAACTATAATTTATTCACACTTGATAGTGCGGGGAACTTAATTAGACATTGAAGTAAGAGTTGTATCTTAGCTTAAAGGTATTTTCGAAATAATGTAGCAAGTTTGTGTTAATCTGTTTAATCTTAACATCAGGTAACCCACGAATGTGTTGCCATAAATAAAAACAAAATACTTGAAAATTGGTCTCTTTCTAATCAGAGATAAACAGCCCGAAAGACTGATTCTGTTTCCAAAAATAAAATACTTGAAATTAAAACGCATCTAAACTGAATTTCAACATTGTTTACTTGGAAATATAATTTCATGTAATGTGGTACTGCATAAATTATAGAAAATATTATTTTATTTTATTTTATTTATTAGGAAAATTAACAGCTTTAGAAACTTAAATGATACATAAGATAATTACAGATTCAAATTCAATTATTTTTATTCTAAATAGGATGTGACATCACTTATTGAAAGTCAAAAACTACCACCCATTCAAAAATGAATTCCTCAGACCTGAGAAGAGAGCCACTTATAGGTTTCCACAATTAGTGGTAGAGTAGAAAAATGGAACTGACACCGTGAGCATATACAATTCGAAAATTACAATTTACATGATAATTAATGATAAAGTAAACCTAACAACTTAAGAATAGAGAATTTGTTGGATAAGGTGCGGCGAGTTTACGCTTGAACAGAAAAGAACTAGATTATCATCACTACTTACAAAAAAAAAATTGACACACTTTTTACACAAACTATCTTGCCCCAAAATAGACATATATTTAGCCTGTGTTATGGGTGGCAAGACAACGATATATTTAATACAATATACTTACTTAAACATACATAAATACATTTAAACATCTATGACTCGGAAACAAACATCCATATTCATCATATAAATGTTTGCACCTACCGGGATTCGAACCCGGGACCTCTAGCTTAGTAGGTAGGATCGCTAACCACTCGGCTATACAGGTCGTCAGTCGTCATACATACTACTTGACAGATTGTTGAAGCAATTGCTTGCTCGCCAAATAAAAGTTTTTATTTTATAGTTTAGGTTGGTGTGTTGAAGTCTTAGTAAATCATGCTGTCGCAGTAATCTAACATTGAATTAAATTAATTTTAAACTGAAGCTCAGCAAGAAGGTCTGGACAGTCGATAGAAGTCGGGCTACTTTTAGAAGGAGAGTAATAATTATACAGACTTCTACATTTTCCAGATCTTGGATAACTTCTTGGCGGGGAAAAAATCAATAACTCGAGAGGCAATTTGAAATGGTTTTGACGAATTTGTTGCATCCCGTCCAGCAGACTTTTTACTTCAGACTTCAAAAAAGTCATCAGTAAACTACCATTACGTTGGCATGAAATGCATTGATTGCATGGGTAATTAAAAATATAAAAGTGAAATTAAAAAAATATTATCTTATACATAATAAATAATAAATAGATAGGTATGAAACACAATCATCCTGTATATGTCGTAATAAAACTACCTTAGCCTCAACAGAGAACAATAATATACAAACGAAGTGAATTGAAGGGTACTTGTAAATAAGTATGCGATAAGAACTAGGTTTGTTTGTTTGTAATTTAATATAATAAGTTTGTAAAAAATAGAATAAGTGTTTCATGTTATTAATGCTTTGAAGTCATATTGTAATTAGTTTGAAGTACTGATATTGTGTCATATAGTATATTCTTAGTTTTCTCTTAGTTATTTATAACATGCGACGAGTGTAGTACACGGTAAAATCCGAATGGGTTTATATTTGTACTTAAATTTAAGTAAATTGTAAAATACTTTTTTTGTGTGTAAAATAAATAAATAAAAAAATAAAAAAAATAATTTGTACGCCAAAGTACATATTTCAGAACTGTAACCTGCATTGTGCACCTCTAAACTGCATATGAAGAAGAAGAATGAAAGACATTACCATCACCGATACCATATTTATGTTCTCCCGGTGTCTATAGTAGTAAAACGTCGTGCGCATGACGTCAGAATATATTAATGTATACTCGCGTCATATACAAGAAAATCTCTTCTTCAACTATGATCGCCTGGTACCCTCTGGTTTTCTCCCGATAAACCTTATGAATTCATGTGCCTCTTTTAAGTGTCGATTTTTCGTTTCATCGACTTTGAAACACAACGATGCTAAAAAAGTTCTCACTTCAAAAATATAGAGAAAAAAGGGCGTTAACGTATTTCATGAAAACTGCAATTTCACAAGTAAAGATATCTATTACTTATAAATGGTGTTGACAGTCAATTAAACGCCAAAACTATACTTAAAAAAATTATTTACTACATTAATGATACAATATTAAACGTTGCTATATTCATATAACTACATTTGTTGGCGAATCCAGCTGTTGACAAGTGCAACTCTGACGAAACCCGAGGGAGCTCCAACTTGGCATCCACGAATTGATCCGAACGAGCTGATACCAATCTGTAATATAAAAAATAATATTATATTAAGTAACTAGCTCCTGCCTGCCTTCGTTCGTATGGAGTAATAATAATAATATTGACACAAATAAAATTTGAAAAACAAAATTTTATGAACGATGCGGGATGTACTTTAAAGTAAAGTAGATCCTGTAGATGAAGCCACAACCTGAGAGTTGAACAAAGCAAACAGAATTTTATAACGAGGCGGTACTCGAACGGTTAGCTCTGTTGGTTAGAGCACCGGCACGGAACGCCGGAGGTCGTGGGTTCGAATCCCGCATCGTTCATAAAATTTTGTTTTTCAAATTTTATTTGTGTATTAATCCTAGAAGTGAGGGTTATCACTTTAAAAACATAACATATTGTATATTGACACACTTTTTAACGAACGTAACTATTAATAGTTACGCTCGTTACCTTGAGACATAAGATGTTAAGTCTCATTTGCCCAGTAATTTTACTAGCTACGGCGCCCTTCAGACCGAAACACAATAATAATTACACTTGCATCACGGCAGAAAAAGGCGTCGTTGTGGCCATAATCTAGCCGGCATCCTATGCAAAATAGCCTCCCACTAGAAAATGCCTTTAGTCGCCAAAAAAAGCGTATGCCTGCGAAAACATATCTTGTAAGAAAAACCAAGTCTCGCAACTCAGTTCAAACAAAAGTTGTGACATCCATGTAAATACCAAGTCGACCTGTATAGTCGAGTGGTTAGCGATCCTACCTACTTAGCTAGAGGTCCCGGGTTCGAATCCCGGTAGGTGGAAGCATTTATATGATGAATATTGATGTTTTTTTCCGAGTCATGGATGTTTACATGTATTTATGTTTGTCTAAGTAAGTATACTGTATTAAATATATCGTTGTCTTGTAACCCATAACACAGGCTATATGCTTAATTCGGGGCAAGATAATTTGTGTCAATATATAAAAAAAAGTTGGCAAATTTATTTAGTCCATCTTAAGGGTAATTAGGTAACCTAACAACATCTTATAGTAATCATATAAAAAATTTTTTTTTTCTTGCATACACTAACCTCTTTTTTTCATACAATAAACACTGATTTTTTTCTAAATTTGAAGCTTCTATGTGCCTTAGACTTTTGATGATCGGTCAGTCAGTCAGTGAGTGACAAAATTAAGAAACTTTGTCTAGTTTTAATTCTTAAACTTCCGGTTCAAATTGAATGAAACTTGAAATATACCGTGATTATTCAATACGACTTGATTACTAAAAATTCTAATTTTAAGGCTTCTAATTTTATCTTGAAAAAATAACCTGAACTGCTTCGAGAATAGGATGGTATGCCCGTGCCTTGATTTTTCTCAGATTTTTAAAAAATGCGTAAAATTCTGTTTGACAAAAATTAATTGAATTGAAATATGTTTATTGTTTCTACTTTTTATTTAAGTATTATTTTACTTTCTTATATATTTATGTATATTTTAGTATTGTATATATTATGTGTGTGTATATTTTTGACACTTTTCTTACCCTTTTAATGTACTGTTTATCTCTGTTATTATATTACAAATGGTTGCCTGGAAGAGATCACTATATAGTGATAAGGCTGCGATTTGCAACATGATATTATTATGTAGGTAAGTATGTAAGTTTTTTTTGGAATAGGAGGATAAACGAGCGTACGGGTCACCTGGTGTTAAGTGATCACCGCCGCCCACATTCTCTTGCAACACCAGAGTAATCACAAGAGCGTTGCCGGCTTTTAAGGAAGGTTTACGCGCTTTTTTTGAAGGTACCCATGTCGTACCCATCGTCCCAGAAACACCGCACAAGGAAGCTCATTCCACAGCTTTGTAGTACGAGGAAGAAAGCTCCTTGAAAACCGCACTGTGGAGGACCGCCACACATCCAGATGGTGGTTTTTGTTAATGTGGTGTCAAAAAAGTGTAATAAATAAAAAATATAAATAAAACATAGTTTAAGAGTATACATACCAAGGTATTCCCAAAACCTATAATGTTTAGCACAAGTGGACCACCAGAATCTCCACCGCATATGCCAGTTCCTCTTCCACCGTCAGTACACAGAGTGGAATCCAGTACAATGTTCCAGCCGTAGTAGTTCCGGCAAGCTGCGTTGGTGATCACCTGAAGGTTGACTTGCCTCAACACTGTGTCGGTTGGCACTCCGACTTGGGCTATAACATAAGTTTTTACAGTTATATATTTATTTGTAACAAAATACCTTTTAAAAGTATACGCGGTGTATTAAAACATTATTTTTAAATCTAAACATTGGGCTTCGTAAATAGGGTAAGGTAATACTTCAAGCCGGCCCAAATTCTAGCGCTCTACAGGGCCACATATTATTTGTTGAGAATTACTAGTCATATTTGGTCTGCCGCACCCCAGACTCGAATCGTCGGAGACCCAGTGCTCTGTGAGCGGCTCGACGACCACCTGGTGTTGCGTAGAGACGTCGCTTCATTGTGTGTCCACCGCATCTATCACGGAGAGTGTTCCGAAGAGCGGTTTGAATTGATTCCTGCCGCCGAATTCCACCTTCGATCGGTTCTCCATCGTCTGAATATGTGGCGTTCCTCCACTCTTAACAAAATAGATTAGGTGCTACAAGTTCTTATTTTTAATGCAATTTAGCAATCATTTCAATTACTATATATGCAAAGTGACGCAACAAAAATACTTCAACGTCAAAAACTAAAAGGCTTACATGAGTAAATAAAAAAAAGTAAATTAATAATTATAAACGCAAGAGTTACAAGATGCATCAATCCACACATATCGTAAATAAATAAAGGCATTATGCAAGCATTTTATAAAATAATATATATAATAACTTTAATTTTAAGGAAATAAAAAAAACATGAAGCAGACCTCCCGGTAACAAGATCATCCAGCCACCACAAGTAGCGCCCGTTCACGAGCATGACGCATGGACCAGACATCGCCTCGCTCGACCATATTTTAAGGAAGGGAACGACCCGCCCCACGTCGAGCAGTGGCATTTAAGCTCTGTTCAAACTGAGGCGAATAACGCGCGGACGCTGGACGGAAGTCGCTCGCGCCGATTGTGTCAGCTAACTTGTATGCAAATGTTCAAATTGACGCGAATAGTCGCTCAAGTTGAAGCGAAACAAGAGCGGGACGCCCGGCGGGATTGTTTGATCTCACAATGCATGATGTTTCTCCACTGAAGAACCAAAAATAACACGCGGGAAGTCGAGTCAGTTTGAAAGGCTAAGACCTTGTCCAGAAGGGGCGAATTCGTCGCGAATCGTATCGCGCGAATTCATACGCGCGTTGTCGAGGTACTAAACATCAATACACGTCGCGTCCACAAGCATCGCGCGAATTCAAAATACGCGCGTAAATCGCGTGCAGCGAGCGAATTACGCTAAAACGCGTCCCGCTTCCCGCGCGTTATTCGCCTCGCGAAGAGTAAGCAGAAAACACGCAAACATGGTGTTTTTAGACAAGTTTTGTGGTGAAAGTATAGCATTTGGAGCTATAAACACTACTTAATCCTGTTACACATATCCTTAAGTCTTATTTGTAGGTTGCTAATGCTTGCTGTTGGTTATAGTTAACACCGCCGAGCCTTTTTGAACTACCACTTTTCTTTGAAGTTAAACTAGTTTTTTGGCATGGCGTGACGCATTTTTTTGGTACTTCTCTCGGAAAAGTTATTCTTATAGCTTGTACTTTTTTGTGTAGGTTCATTTAGGATTGTAAGCATATAAACTGTTTTCCACCCAAGAATTTTGAAAATATTGGATTTGTTACATAGATGGCGGGCCGGCAGCCGTGAACTCATATCGCTCAAGGTCGCTGGCATTTAGTGTCGCCTTAAGCGAGCATGACGATGACTGTCACGAGAGATCTACCGAATAACAAAACTTACTAAATGACTTATAAGCTTGGAGTCATATACATATATTTATAATATTATTATATGGATACGAGTAGAATTACCGCGTAGATTCGCCAGATTTTATACTCGTATCAAATTGCAAAACCCTTACCGTCACTTGTCATTCCGAAGCCAACAGCCGTGGGCCAATTATTGACATAAGTTGCAGAGCCAGTTGCCAGCCTCAGGGCTTGAATGTTACCTGAAAGCATTCCATACTTATAGGCTTCTACATGACTAAATATGCACCTCCATTGCACCGAATGCCAGCTAGATTATAGGTACCACAACGGCACCTATTTCTGCCGTGAAGCTGTAAGTGTAAACATTACTGTGTTTCGGTCTGAAGGGCTCATTTGGGACTTGACAACTTCTATATATCAGCTTGGTTATAGACAGTCTCTCAAAGAAAAATTTAAAGAAATAAATATTATGACTGTTCATTCTCAGTACATTTATGAAAATTTAATATACGTTCACAAAAATCGTCACCTTTTTGCTCTTAATAGTGATTTTCATTATTATAACACTAGAAATAAGGGATTGCTTGTAGCTAATTCTAGTAGGCTTCATAAGATACATAATAGCTTTAAGGGTAAATGTATACACTTCTATAAAAAAGTCCCAGCCACTGTTCAGGCATTATCTATAAATAAATTTAAATGTCTTATAAAAAAATGGCTCTGTCGCAAATCCTATTACTACACTGCTGAATATTTAAATGATCGGACAGCCTGGGACTAGATTGTGATTATTTTATAGCGATAGAAATGATTGTACAATATTGTATATTTTTATTGAAAAGAGCGCAAAAAAAGAATGCTGGGAGAGTTTCTTGCGCCGCTTCTTCTCTCTCAGAAGGCCATTTGTTTCCGAAGCGGTAGTAGTATCTAGTAGTAATTAGAAATGACATCAAAAAAAATTCTAAAGGAATCAATTTTGAGAAAATAAATGCCTTTTTTGGGTCTTTCAAGAATTCTAAGCGGAACTGCATTGTAATGGGCAGGGCATATAAATCACCATCAGCTGAACGTCCTGCCCGTCTCGTCCCTTATTTTCATAAAAAAAAGACCTGGGACGCAGGTGCTCATGTATGAATTACTAAAATATATTATTATTAAAATATTTTACTAGTTACAAGGCAACAAATCTGCTAAATAGTCAAAATACTTTATAATTCGAAAAAAAATTTACTTGTCGGCTATTTTGTTGAGCTGTTATGAGTTTTGTTATTTTAACCGACTTCAAAAAAGGAGGAGGTTATCAATTCGTCGGTTTTTTTTATGTTTGTTACCTCAAAACTTTCGACTGAGTGAACCGATTTTGATAATGCTTTTTTGAAAGCTGGTGCTTCCCGAGTGGTCCCATTGTAATTTGGTCCAGATCTGACAGTGGAAACCATGAGAAAACCATAAAAGTCTTAAATTTTGCTATACATACGTATAGCAATTCTCTAAAAATCATAAAATTATCTAACTATTCTGGTATATAAGATACATCCCGCAGGCAGACATGCAGATATACAGCAGATTCTTACTAATATGGTTCCCGTGAATTAGAACATTATAAAAATACTAACTTGTATACGCCACATGATTTATCGTAATAACAGCAACATCATAATTATAATTCTGGGTATTATAAAAAGGATGAAGAATTACTCTGGTGGTTACAATCCTGACACCACCAGAGAACAATCGAACTGAGGCCAGAACCACAGTAAACTGCCGGGCTGAGGTTGTCTGGTCTCTCCAGCAATGAGCAGCAGTTACCAATCTGGTGTTGGATATCAGGGTTGACCCGCACACTGACTGTTGGCCATTTGTTAGAAGAACCACCAGTCCACCCTGAAACATAAAGTTACAAATTATTTCAAATCACGGACGAGTGAAAATAGAAGGACTGCGCGCCGTGATGCTAGTGTGTGTGCGGTTACGGGGGTTACTAGTTACACAATTTTTCTTCCCTTAAATAATCATATATGGCCACAAATACTTATATAGAATCGTTTTTACACTTTTTCACAACGCACGACGGTATTTTTTAAATATTTTATTGAGACGCAAACTGACCTGTCACAGACGATGGCAATTCTCATAATGGCCGCCTATCGGCCCTGTGTTGTGTAAGTGTGTGCGTGGGGCTATGTATTTACACGTTAATCGGCTTGTTTTGGTGCTACACTGTTATGTAAAGTGACACGGAGTCCTTTTTTTTTACTAGTCCGTGATCATGTTATATAAAATGTCATCCCCAATTCTTTTATACGTAGAGCAAGTACTCTTCCTAATAAATATTTATTACTAGCTGAATTGACAAACGTTGCTTTGCCATATAAATTAAGTGCCCCGCGCCCGTTTATCTCAGTTGAATTATTTGTGAAACCTTCTCTAAAACACGTTGCATTTTATTTTATTTTTTATGACAGTAAGGGACGAGACGAGCAGGACGTAATGCTGATGGTATTTGATACACCCTTCCCATACAATGCAGTGCTCGGGATTCTTGAAAAACCCAATAATTCTGAGCGGCACCACAATTGCGCTCGTCACCTTGAGACATAAAATGTTAAGTCTCATCTGCCCAGTTATTTTCCGGCGCCCTTCAGACCGAACAGAGCAATGCTTACACATTACTACTTCAAGGCAGAGATAGGTGCCATTGTGGTACCCATAATAAGTATCATTCCGATCGGTTCAGTAGTTTTCGCAGTAAAAACGTAAAAAATAATATTTAGTATTATTGGAATTAATTTCTTTGTCGCGGCTTACAGTGACTTGCAGAAAATGTCACGTACCAAAAAAGCGTTATGCACCTCAAGTTGATCGGTTCTGTCCACCGTAGTTCAAAGAGGATGTAAATACTACGTAATAAGAAGCGAGACTGCCTAAGTAAAATTTTAAATTTGGCTTAGTATGAAACGTGCAATGATTTGTTACATAAGTTTGAAATATTAATTGTAATATTATGGCGAGGAAGTATAATCCAGCTAAGTTTGAAAGCGAACACTTGCTTAAAACGTAATGGATTTCGGCTACTTCTGTTTTTTATAAAATTGTAGCCGTCATCTGTCAATCTATCAATGACTGCACGTTTTTTTCTTAGAGAATTTCGCTAGGTTGGCGTAGTTCGAATATTATCGACATGCGGTGGCCGCGCATCATTTGTAACTAGCTGACCCGACTGACGTTGTTCTGTTCAAATCTTGCGGGTGGAATTTCGTAATCCGTTCTAAGCTGACCTCTACTCGGCGAAAGGAATATTCCTACCAAATTTCAAGTCTCTACGCCTAATGGTTCCAGAGATATCGTGATGAGTGACTATATACGTGGAAATCTCTTATATTAATAGACTCAACAAGTGTGTTACTGTGATACAACGGCCATATGCGCCGTTTTGAGCACTTTTTGAAGTACAAAAGTATCAAACAAGAGAGTCACAGATAATTATTATGTTCATCTTATTTGAAAATAATTTTGCTCTAGGCTTAATAACAAGCAAGCAAGGAGTTGAGAACGTTTGTATGGAAACCCACAAATTCTTCCTCTTAGTCTACCCTTCTACTATAACCTCTACCGCATCTATTGTGACCAATGTTCCAGAGACCTTTTATACCAGATTCCTGCCACTCGTCATATACTAATATATGATTTTCGTCATCTCAATTGGACGTAGTTAGTCACAAACAATCGTGTTTAAAGTTTTTTTTTTTTAAGAAAAAGGAGGACAAACGAGCGTACGGGTCACCTGGTGTTAAGTGATCACCGCCGACCACATTCTCTTGCAACACCAGAGGAATCACGTTGCCGGCCTTGAAGGTAGGTGTACGCGCTTTTTTTGAAGGTACCCATGTCGTATCGTCCCGGAAACACCGCACAAGGAAGTTCATTTCACAGATTTGTAGTACGTGGAAGAAAGCTCCTTGAAAACCGCACTGTGGAGTTTGATAAAGTTTAATAAATATTAGTGTATTCCATATATGTGGGTTGGGGTACTAAGTCATGATGTCATTTAAATAGTGACAGTAGGGCTGCCATTTTGTGTCAGTCCGTCAATATGAATCACGTGACCAGTTTTTTGTTCTCAACTCAATATCGAAATGATTGTGGTGTGGTTCGTTTTTTGCTGCCTTTTCTACAGCACCTATGTAAAAGGAAGGGCTAATGTATTTCCTCTGGTAGGAGAGAGAGAGACTTGACCAGATGGCTGGTACACTCGTTTGTCCTTTTTTCCCATAAAAAAGCATTAAGTTGTCGTATTAAAAATATCAGTTACATAATTTGGAGATATTTTTTTTATGAAAATAAGGGACGAGGCAAGCAGGACGTTCAGCTGATGGTAATTGATACACTTTGCTGCTCAGGATTCTTGAAAAACCCAAAAATTCCGAGAGGTACTGCAATTATTGCGCTCGTCATCTTGAGACGTAAGCTGTTAAGACTCATTTACCCAGTAATTTCACTAGCTACGGCGCCCTTCTGACCGAAACACAGTAATGTTTACACATCACTGCTTCGCGGCAGAAATAGGCGCCGTTGTGGTACCCATAATCTAGCTGGAATCCTGTGCAAAGGAGCCTCTTAGTCTTAGATCTTACCCGATTTAAAATATTTAAACATTTACCATATAAGGATGAGCTCCCAGTGATGAAGCACTACCTCCAATTATCCTAGCTCCATCAAAGTCCATAGACTCTTCAGCAGTTTTAATCCTCAAAGCCTCATGAATACCCACAGCTTCATGATAATTGGTAATAATATCCTCTGCGAGAATCGTAGAAAAGAAAAACACACTCAAAACGTAGTAAAACATATTTATAATTTTGAATGAAGTAAATACTAATGTTAAATAATGCCGAAATATCAGTATTTATACAAGGGTTTTATCATATCTTATTAATCTTTTAATTTTTGGCGATTAAATTCTTATGTGCATTTGCGGGAAATAACCTGATAACGTGAATCATAATTTTTGTTGTTTTTCTAGGTCACACAGAACCCTTTAAATCAGGATCACTCCGTGCTATTATATGTACATTAAAAATATCCCATACTATATAAAACTTGGCTTTCCTTTCCTCCCTATGTACGAGGCTGTATCTAAAACAATAGCTTAAATTGTTAGTATGTATTGATCTTAGATAATTTATGTGTCTAGAAAGAGCCAATTGCTGCTAGAAAACCGATGAAAACAGGCCACGTTTATTACTTTAGTGTGAGTGACAAGTTACCTATTAAAATCGCGATTAATATCTCACTTTGTGTTAGTGTACGCGCAATGGTCAAAATAGGTGTTAAATTGTAAAAGAAATAAAGAAAAAATAAAGAATCAAGATGGCGAATTCAAAATGGCCGCCAAAATGGCCGAAGTTTAAAAGTCTCTTTTACAAAAGAATAACTTAACTTGTAGATATTATTGTACGGAACCCTTCGTGTGTGCGTTGACCGGTATTTTTGATTATTTTCGGTTGCAAGTAGGATGTTAAACGGTATCATCTGCCCTCAACAGTGTGAAAATACGAATGGAGAATATCACTAAGGCCGTAAAATTACTCGTAGCTTTATGAGCCTATATATACATAGAAATACACTACTTTTTGTTTCAATAAAAATAAGCGATAAATTTTGGATTTACAGTATTTTTCGATTAACCATTTAGGCGCGAAACGCCCGAGTGACGTCATAATTCGTGCCACGTTCAGCTCGGCTCGTTCTCATGAATGTAGTATAGTGACGTCAGCTCCGCAGAACCTAGCTAAAAAACTTAATATCTGCCTACTTATTCTGTTTTTAGTAGAGCATAGTTTAGTAGAGCTGTGGCGACATTTAGTTTCGATGATTGTTGTTTAAACATCTTGACCATACCAGCAACAAACTTAAACTTATAATGCCTACTACTCGGCTAAGTCGAGTTAGTAGTTAGGGCGTTTTAGCTTTTACAACAAGATCCCAGATAATGTTCTAAACAAATATATTACGAAATTTAAAGGAATTATTAAGAAACGTTTGTGTGGTAAAGGTTACTATAACATAAATGACTTTGTTAATGATGTCACTGATTGGGAATTGAGCGACCGCCCACAGGATATTAAATTATAAATTTTATTGTACGATTTTACTTTGTAACCTTGTTTTTATATAAAAAAAAAAAATAATAATATAAAAAAGAAGCCCGCTGAGTTTGTTTGGCTCGTTCTTCTCAGGTCTGAGGCATACCTTTAGGAAAGGGTGGTAGTTTTTGACTTTCGATAAGTGCCATTACAATGCCACTCAGAATTCTTGAAAAGCTCAAAAATTCCGAGCGGCACTACAATTGCGCTCGTCACCTTGAGACAAAAGATGTTAAGTCGCATTTGCCCAGTAAATTCACTAGCTACAGCGCCCTCACATCACTGTTTCACGGCAGAAATAGGCGCCGTTGTGGTACCCATAATCTAGCTGGAATCCTGTGCAAAGGAGCCTCCCACTGGAGATACTCTTAGTCTTAGATCTTACCCTATTTAAAATATTTAAACATTTACCATATAAGGATGAGCTCCTAGTGATGAAGCACTACCTCCAATTATTATCCTAGCTCCATCAAAGTCCATAGACTCTTCAGCAGTTTTAATCCTCACAGCCTCGTGAATACCGACGGCTTCATGATAATGTCCTATCTTGAATAAAAATATTTGAATTTGAACTTGAACTTGTCACAAAAAGTTTCTATAAAATGTTGATGCACAGCCTTTTACAGCACAGGTGGTACACACTACGTATATTAAAAATACTAATTCTGAAGCACTAAGTAACAAAACAGTATTGTGGCTGGCGAATAGCAATGCGATAAGCCGTATAATTGGTATAGTACCGGTAGGCAAACCAACAAACCGGTATGACTGAGGACGTCACGGGTAGGAGGGGGGACCCCGCTCTCCTATTACCGCACCCCTTTGTTACTCCGTCTACCCGCGGAGTTGACTCAAAATAGTCGTAAAATTTGGGGCACGTGCTTAGGCACGAGAGGTACAAACTCCTACAACTCATCATGATGGGAAAAGTTGCTGGAAGAAGAGGCGTAGGTCGCAGAAAAAAGTCTTGGCTGCGCAACATCCGAGAGTGGACTGGCATGGCGAGTGCGGCAGAACTATTTCGCCTCGCGAAGGACAAACAATTGAAACTGCAAAGCTGACCGCCAACCTTCGCTAGTCGGAGAGGCACGCGAAGAAGAAGAAGAAGTGGTAAAATATATGATTGAAACGCTGTGGTATTGCATCAAATGAACTATCCATCGTCAATTGTCCGCGTATAGTTTCTGATTTCCTATGATATTATTTTCCTGCTGTAAAGGCAACCAAACCTATCGACAAAAGTGCTACCGCTAGTAAAAACCGCACTTCATGTTTCAGTAGTCAAATAACTATTATTACAACTTTTCTGTACAAACTTTAATAATTTCTAACCATAAATACGCCTTGCCACAGGCTAATAATAAAATAGACAGTGCGTCATTCAACCATAAGGGCACACAATTCTTTATTCTTACATCAATGGTCAAGCGAAAATTTATGACGTAGGTATAAAAAGCCGTTCGTAATTATGTTTCAAACCACAAACTCGTCATTGCTAAGATACTTTAGGCCGTTTTAAATAACCTATGTATCCTTAGTTTAACTTACTAGAGGTAAGACAAATATATCATTTTACGCTTACTAACATTTTAATAACCTATCGACATAAAGCATTGGACTATCGGCCATTACTACCCTCTACTGTCAGTAATTAGCTGTCAATAATCTGAAGCTGCCCCAATGTACCCGATAAGTCATTCTTATCGCCTTATATTGGGACGCGTGAATTGCAATATTTCCGTACAAAGTTCTATCGCTCGTAAGTTATACGTCGTCCCATTGACAGACAGCGTGTACAAGTAAGGTGAGTTACCGTCGATCAGTTTATTGGGACAGAAAAGTCAACAATAGTTACGATTTCTATTTCAAGTAAGAGATAGACTGAATATTGCGAACGGCCGTATAACTATACTGGACATAACTATGTATAGATAAGATGTTGTCATTAAACGGTGACAGAAATATATTCGTATCTAGAGATACGTTATTGTAAACAGTAGTTAGATCATTTATAAGTCTAGATAGATTGTGACAGCTGTGAAAACGTGGAAAAAATTGATGTTGACTGTTTTCCTCTATTTTGAGCAATGCACACACACTAACACAATGTGACATACAAATCGCGAGTGGTAGACGTAGCTTGTCACGCACACAAAACTAATAAATCTGATTGTTTTCATCTTTTTTTTATGAAAATTTTTAACAAAAAAACAACCGCCTTCAAAAACACTATTCCAAAACAATAGATATAATGTGCACTAAAAAGTATATAAATAATTGCGTATTTTTATACAATCTAATTAATTCATGTTATTCTAGTTACCATTATTGTTATTTTTGGAATCGGTGTCCTTCCGCCGCAACCCGCTCTCGCCTCTCGCCTCCTCACAACTCAAGCACATCTGACCCATAACTATGTATGTATTAACAAACCTATCTTAGATGACACCGACTCCAAAAATTACAATAATCGTAACTAGAATAACCTACTACTCCACAGCTGAATATCTAAGTGATCGGACAGCCTGGGACTAGATTATGATTATTTTATAGAAATAAATAATAAGTTGTACATTTCATTAAAAAGAGTACAAAAAAAGAAGGCTGAATCTTGCACCGCTTCTTCTCTCTCAGAGCGCCATTTGTTTTCGAAGCGGTAGTAGTATCTTAGAATCAATTTTAAGTAAATAAACGCCTTTTATGCCTTTTTATATTACAACAACACTTGGTTAACGTCATAAAGATACATCAGTTCGTAAAGGGGCTTTGATACGGAGAGAAGAACTGATAAGAAACTGCCAGCCCATCTTTTGATAACAACTTAGCCTATTTAATATCATATTATACAAATTTAGATGGCTTGTGCGGATATAGACAAGAACCAAGCATCATTACCGTCAATACAATCTACTATGCACAAACAAACAAACAAAAATATTTTTATTTCGTAGATAAATTGCTTTACACTTGAAATATGTCTATATTTTTCTTACAGCTCTTTCTGTAGGTAGATTACCTCAGAGAAGAACGAGCAAGTAACTCTTTGGTTACTCTTTTCAAAACTGAAAGATATTACAGATTCTTATTTACAAATTAATTTTACAAATCATTTCAATTACAATAATATATTATGCAAAGTGATGCAACAAAATACACAAAAGTCAATTACTAAATACCTTACACGAGTAAGTCAAAATAAATATGTTAATTAATAAGTAAAAACATAATTATAGTTATTGAGCAAATACTTAATGTACAATATAGTAGATGCATCAATCCACACATAACGTAAATAAAAAAGGCATTATGCGAGCATTTTATTTAGTTATATATAGTATAAAAAAATAATAATTTTGATTTAAAAAATAGAATAAATAAAAAATTTACATCAGATTAAACAATAGTTAGCTTTGTGCTTTGTGTTATAATTTGTGCTGTAACTGTCTGGTATTTTGTTTTAAATTTATTTATTTATTTACATTTGTTTACATTGATGCGTTATATATTTATAATATAGACTAAATATAATGTGTTTAATGTAACAAACAATTACAGGTATCTACCACATGCTTTAATAATTTTCACAAAGTTTTAGTCTTTTTTCCTCTTAAACTAAAATATTAGTTTAAGAGGAAAAAAAACATACGCTAGCAAGTAATAATGGTTAAATGATTTGGTTTTAAATTCAAATTCAAATATTTTTATTCAAAATAGGATGTGAAATCACTTATTGAAAGTCAAAAAAAAAAAACTACCACCCATTCCAAAGTGAATGCCTCAGGCCTGAGAAGAATGGGCGCAACAAACTCAGCGGGCTTTTTTTTTCATCAAAAATATGTTTTACAATTAAAGTAACATTTAAAAAGTAACATTGTACAATTAAACTTATTATTTAATAGCCTGAGGGCGGTCGCTCCATTCCCAATCTGTGGTATCATTAAGAAAGTCATTTATGTTATAGTAACCTTTACCACACAAACGTTTTTTAACAATTCTTTTGAATAACGTAACACCTTTGTTTTGAACATTTTCTGGGATCTTGTTGTAAAAGCATATACATCGCCCCACAAAAGACTTACTAACTCGACTAAGCCGAGTAGTAGGCATCATCAGTTTATGTCTGTTCCTGGTGTTAACATTATGGTTATGACAGTTTCTGGAAAATTCACTTATGTGCCTATGAACATACATTACATTATCAAGAATATATTGAGAAGCAACAGTCAAGGTGTTAATTTCTTTGAATGCTCTCAATGATTCTCTAGGACCTAGGTTATAAATAGCGCGAATAGCCCTCTTCTGCAGCACAAATATTGTATTAATATCAGCAGCGTTGCCCCATAGCAATACACCATAGGACATAATACTATGGAAATAACTAAAGTATACTAGTCGCGCCGTATCTATGTCAGTTAATTGTCTAATTTTTTTAACCGCGTATGCTGCAGAACTAAGTCTGTTCGCCAATCCTTCAATATGGGGGCCCCATTGTAATTTGGAATCTAGAGTTATGCCAAGAAATATAGCAGATTCCACCGGTTCTATCACCTCTCCGTTTAACAAAACATTTGCATTTACATTTTTGACATTTGGTACGGTAAATTTAATGAATTTAGTTTTCTTGCTATTTAACAATAGGTTATTAGCGCTAAACCAGTACACGATGTCAGATAAAATATCGTTCACTTCGTCATACATAGCTTGGTTTCTTTTCACTTTGAAAATCAGTGAAGTGTCGTCCGCAAACAATACTACCTTATGTTTTTTCTCTATAAGATTAGGAAGATCATTTATATAGATAAGGAAGAGGAACGGTCCAAGAATAGACCCTTGTGGTACCCCCATACTGAGAGGAGTCCCAGGAGATCTCCTGCCATTCACGTCGACCCTCTGAATTCTATTGTTTAGATATGAAGTCAGATGATCGAGCGAAGTTCCTTTTATGCCATAGTGGTATAGCTTCCTGACCAGCGTTGAATGTTGAACACAATCAAAAGCCTTAGATAAATCACAGAAGATGCCAAGTGCATTCTGCGATTCCTCCCAGGCATTAAATTTTATTAAATTATTATTATTTAAGATTATTATATATATATATATATTATAAAACTAAGAAACATAATAATTATGACTACATTTTATTCACTAAACTTACATACAAATAATTTACGAACTGTATGGACAGAAGTCGTGAAATTAATATCGATGTAATCGCTGTATATGTTTACCATCTTGCACAGCCTAGGAATAGGAGAGTTCGCTCCAAACATACATCTTCGAACCGGTTGAACTAGCGGAATAATTTGCTTCCGGGGATATCTACTAGGGACACGAAAATTAACTTTATTCAGAAGCTGAGGAAAGTCAATCTTGTCATTTAAAAGTTTTAATACAAAGATAAGATCGATTAGAGTTCGCCTGTCTTCTAAGGAAGTCATTTTGAAAAATACGAGTACCAAAACCTATGAAAAATTCCTTAACTATAGATTACTTATTAAATGGCACATACAGTTAATTTTTACCTCTTGAATTGAATGAATTCAAATCACAATTTGACGAAATTCCAGAAAAACGTTCCAAACCACAATTATGTCGAAATTGAGTTAAGAACACAAAACTGGTCACGTGATTCATATTAACGGACTGACAAAAAATGGCAGCCCTACTGTCACTCTTTGAATGGCATCATGACTTAGTAGACCAACCCACATGTATGGAATACACTAATATTATATAATGGTTCTCAACACTTTTACTTTTTATGTGGTTAGGAGGATATAAGGTGTAAGCACGGCCAACTGATGGTAATAACCGCTGATTATGGTATTCTGCAATAACAAAAACTTACGGAATCCGTCTCAAGACCGAATCATTTCACCGCACGGCGCCATAAAAGTCGGTAGGTTATCCAAAAAAAACCGAATCATGAAACCTTAGACTTAATATGGAAATAGGTTCTTCGCTTTTAATCTGAGGAGCGGTCTATTGATCTCTTGCCTTCGGTATTTAACATTGATAACCTCTTACTTTTTTTACTTTCGTCTCCCTTCCTCATTATATGACGGAAATAACTTATGAAGCGTTGCCCGCAAATTGAGGAGATCCAAGACACTGAAGACTCTTACCAGAATTTGGCGAGTCGGCGTCTCCTGGGGATGCCATGGGGATTTGGAGACGGATATTGGCGGAATTAACACTCGGGAAAGCTCAAAACATTTATATAATTACAGATTGCCGCAAAATAACGCCTATTTAAATAAAAAAGAGGATATTAGTCTTTATTTTAAGCTCCGAAAATATTGACTAATTGATGGGCCATGCTGTTCACGTCCTTTTACGTATTAAAAGTTCTGAAAATCTTTCCATATTGTGTTAGCGAACTTACAAAAACCTATGATATCTAAGGTCATTCTGGCGTCCAGGTCGGAATGCAATCCAATGGAACGGAATGTTTTCGTTTCAGTATAAGCATTTTCACCGGATTCATAATACTCAGTTTTCAGGGTTGCGTAGCCAAATGGCGAAAAACGGAACCCTTATAGATTCATCATGTGTGTCTGTCTGTCCGTGTCACAGCCAGTTTTTTCCAAAACTATAAGAACTATACTGTAGAAACTTAGTAAGAAGGTGAATAGGTAATGATTTCTGTGAACCGCATTAACATTTTCACACAAAAATAGAATGATAAAACTAAAAAAATATATGATGTACATTACCATGCAAACTTCCACCGAAAATTGATTTGAACGAGATCTAGTAAGTAGTTTTTTTTAATACGTATAAATGATGCTCATTTGCACTGTATGATTTGGAGCAAAGGTTTTTTGCCTTTTCCATTTAAATAATTTAATAATATCATTTTCCTTTCTATATAACTTTTATATTATGTTACTTGCTGCGGAACCCTTCAAGGGCGAGTCCGACTCGCACTTGGCCGCTTTTTATTTATTTCTATTAGTAGATGGAGTGTCCGCCCTTTCGGCTTTTATTGGCAAAGTTTAAGATAATTTTATTGAATTAGGCGTTACTTTGCGGAATTCCATAATTATACAAATGATTTGAGTTTTCTTTAGTGTTAATTCCGCTAATATTTGTCTTTAAACGAGTCTCCAAGAGTCTCGTGCCAGATTTTAGCGAGACAACACGTCCTAAGGGTGCCTCGTGTAGAGGCGAAACACGTGTCGAATTGTTATAAAAACAAATATTGGCGGAATTAACACTAAAGAAAACTTAATTCATTTGTATAAAGTTGAAGATGACAATGAAATGTTGGTTTGGTGAACATATGGACTCTCCTGATTAGGCCTGCAACCAAGTATTGTTACAGGGCCTGTTTTTATATATTCCACGAAAATTTGAAAACTCCCTTTCAAAAGTTATACATATAGTTCACAGACACAGGCCACAACTCACAACAATAATGCATAATCGAAGTAATATTGTGACAGTGGTGGCTGGATGATCTTGTTACCGGGAGGTCTGCTTGATGTGTTTTTTATTGTTATTATTTCCTTTAAAGTTAAAGTTATTATATATATTATGAAATGCTCACATAATGAATCTATTTATTTACGGTATGTGTGGATTGATGCAGCTACTATACTCAATAACTCTTTTGTTTATAAGTATTAATTTACTTTTTTTTTCTTTTTTTGACTTACTCGTGTAAGCCTTTCAGTTTTTGACATTTGAGTATTTTTGTTGCGTCACTTTGCATATATTGTAATTGAAATGATTTATAGAAAAAGCTTAAAAGCACCGGATAGTTCAAAACCGGGTAGAACCGGGTGCATGGCTCGATTAAATTAGAAGAGGGCCATCAAAATCAATTACTTATGTATCTACCTACTTCTTCTTCGCGTGACTCTCCACCTAACAAAGGTTTGCAGTCAGCTTTGCAATTTTAACTTTTTGTCCTTCGCGACGTGAAATAGTTCTGCCGGATTGAGATTCCTGTCCACTCTCGGATGTTGCGCAGCCAAGACTCATTTCTGCGACCTACGCCTCTTCTTCCGTCATCTTTTTCCATCATGATGAGTTGTAGGACTTCGTACCTCTTGTGCCTAAACACGTGCCGCAAATATGCGACTTTCCTCATCTTGATGGTTTCGTTTCTTGATTGACGTGGCGCAGAACTTCCACATTCGTGGGACGACCTTGTGAGTCGAACTAATGGCCACCATACGTCTATATGCTACATTTCAAAACCTTTTACACGTTCGATGTACCTACATCTACTTCAAATAAGTTGTATAATAATAAAAGGCAAAAGGCATTTATTTTCTCAAAATTTATTCCTTTAGAATTATTTTTGATGTCATTTCTAATATACTAGATACTACTACCGCTTCGGAAACAAATGGCGCTCTGACGGCAAGAAGCGGCGCAAGAAACTCTCCCAGCATTCTTTTTTTGCGCTCTTTTCAATAATGTACATAATACTCATTATAAAAGCCCTGGACTATCCAAATATTATATGAAACAAATCCAAAAAGTACATTATAAGTACCTAGACACGCACCAAAGTATTTGAAAAGATACCAAGTTCTTTATCAGGGCAACTAACTCCGTAGTTCATAATATAACCTTAGCTCCTACCCGCCTCACCTTTGTCAATCTATATTATACTAGCTGCCCCGACAGACGTTGTTCTGTAGATAATAAAAAAAAATACTGTTTATAGGAATTTGCCAATAATATTTCAAAACATCAAGAATTAATCCGTAAAAAATGCTCCCTGTTGTTATAATGAAATTGTTTCACAGCGGAACTGTCAAACCGTGCGTCACTAAATTCTCTCATAGTAAATAGTGAAAATAAAAATAATTATGGGTCCCAGATCGACATAAAAACTATCCTATCTCTCAAGTTGGACTAAACTGCACTCCATGAAGTAATCCCCATTAAAATCCGTTCATTAGCTTAAGAATCCATCGCGGACAAACGTGTCACGTAATTTATATATATTAAGATAAAAAACATATTTAATAACTGCATTTAATACCCAAATAAAGAGACAAAATAATATTCTGTAATTATTTATTACATAATAGGAAAGCTAATGTGTTAAGAAACACAATATTATTTTATTACCTGGTTATAGATATTGTGAGCGTAAAAGATTCAATGACGTATTTTTATACCAGCAGTGTTGCGTGGCAATGACCGTCGACGATGTCAGTTCACGGCCGTTTATAAAGAGACGCTTCTTCGTATCCTTATTATATTCACGATCCACGGTTCACGAACATCATCCATCGAAAAATAAGTATTTGAGCATTTAATTTTGTCTACAGATGCACTGAAAGTAGACTATTCATCCTGTATTTGAAAATAAATAATGCGCAGGACGCAATAAGCACCCCCACATCGGCAGTTCACTCACACATTCAAACGTGGGGCGGATGAGAATTGAGAGGGCGCTAGTACGCCGTCGGCCGAACGCTCAGTCTCGCAGCGATCGCCCTAACGAACGCTTGTCTCCATACAATTCGGAAATAACTAGTAACTCCGCAACCGGCTAATACAGTGCGTGGAAACGTGCTTTGTGAACAATATAAAACATTTGTGGACGTGTTTATTATCGGTGCGTATCAATTCGGAATAGTTTTCGACTGTGTATCATTAGTTTTTGAATGACGGTTAGATTTATTGCATTGCGTACGTTTGTTCTTAGTAACCGGGTAGTTTGTTCAGACGAGCATTAATAAAATTCGTTTCTATTTTCAGATAATATTCGGTTTCGAGCAGTTTTGTGGAAAGGATATTGAGTGATCTTTTAAAAACAGGTAAGTTTTTTTTATGTGAACCGCGGATCTACCTGCTTATTTCAATACAACTATGAAACGTGATTCTATGATCGTGTTCGCAAATTCTAAAATAACACGTAATTTTTCCATTTTATTTTGGGTCACTCACCTCTTTCTGTACTCAGGTAGGTATGTTATTTTTTTGCCACCGCATTTATAGCTTACGTAAGTTAAACTATGTAGGTACAAATTATAAATTTAAAACGTGTCTCAACTGCGTACAGAGATTTGTTATATAATTCGATTCGATATGTTTGGCATTTATAAGGCTCTAGATGTTAAAGTACCTATCTAACTACTTGTTGCTCCTATGTAAATTAAAATATATCCATACTCTTACCCCAAATAGGTTTTAATAGGTACCGTAGGGTTCAACTGTTACTAACACAATATTTTTTAATCTAGGTACCACGAATCATTAATTTTTTTTGTAATAATTCTTTGGTAAACAAGCTTTCTTATTTCGTCAGCACAGTATCGGTGTTTTTCGCTAAACAGGCGCTAAAATCAATTATGGTACATTCTATTGTTTTTCTATTATGCACTAGGTCTAAAATGGTATCATTTCTATCATTTATAATAATATGAATGGGTACATGGAAGCTTAAATCGAGACAGCCAAATGTCTACTGGAAAATTACTTTACATCAGTATTTTAGTATTAACTAGGTACTTAGCTAATATTTAGTCTTACAGTATTTAGTTATAAACGGTTTATTTTTAATGTACCTATATAAATTTTTAAATGATTAATGCAGAAAATAAAAGACTAACGGCATAATTTCTAATATTTCAAAGCTTCAGTGACCTTGTTACGATTTCATAAGACGGAGAACTCTTTTTAAAAACCTGACCTATAGTTGTTATATTTTATATTGTGTGTTATTTAATATATCTAATGGTATCATAATATCTTCGTTATCATAAAATAACTGCAGAAACTGAGTATTTTACTTGTGCTGGCTGAGGTTTTGCGAGGTTCCATACTTTTCTAACAATTAACATAATATTTCATTATTTTTCCAAATCTTATCAACTCCACAGTAGGTAATATTTAATTGCAATAGTGTGTCACCTCCGTGAATTCGAGTTGCCCCCACCTCCTAGTCATACCTGTCTTTTAAAGGTAAATTTATTGAAATATTACCAGACTAGCCTAGACATAATATCTGATAATTGTACTTTCCCTGCCCTATGTTAAACAGTTCACAATGCGCCCGGTATTATCTTGTCAAATGCACAACTTGTTAAGTGTTTACATAATTCAATTTTACGAAGTCTATTCTGTGCTCTAAGGGAAAGAAAGTGCAAAATTCTATTTTGAATATAATGTTTTTTTTAAAAATGTGATACTAATGCTACAGACATTTGTAGGTAGGTATTTGACTGTGTTATAAGATGTTTATTATTGAACTTATAAGTTATAAAGAATTAAACTATTCTTTCTTTACTTTATTGCTTTCATCTGTTATCTGAAAACGCATTACATCTCGCTGTCATCTCAGTAGGTACGAGTAGAACTATCTACATACACTTTTTGCCAAAATAGCAGTTTACTTGTAGGTATTTACTTGATCCGTTTTAAAGGGCGTGGACTTTTATAAGACAATAATAGACATTTCACCCTTTGCCCATACCCTTAGGTGATGGCGCAGTGCGGTTTGAATGAGGTCTTGAGATGTGCTACTTCATTATGTTCCTTTGTCATAGCAGATGAGTTTTGTTTATACATAGAGAAGCATTTAGTCTAAAGATAAATTTACTTCAAATATACTTGAACAGACGAAATATACAATCACGCCTTTTCATCCAGAGATGAAGTCAAATATTTGGGACTACATTTTCACGGCAACTACGTAAATCTATAACACTTCCACTGACCCATTTCAGTATCTGTTCTTATGTAGGTACCTAGGTATAGTACGCGAAGGTAAATTTTTCCAAACACTTACCCAAAATATTACCAAATTCCCCAAATAAATTTTACAATCAATCTACATTTCATGCATCCTCTGTACGTGAATAACCACCCTAAAATTTTACTACTAATATCCCTAATTCTTTCTTATGTCACTTATATTAACAGTTATATTATGATCTTGAATATGTGTGCTTTTCAAGTACATCTCATGTCGTGATAAAAATTACTTCATAAGATTATATTACATTGATAGATACAAAATGTAACATATAAAAAGTTGAGGCAATCCAAAACAATAGAACCTACACTTACTAAGCATATTGAGTGTCATTATTTCTAATAAATATACCCTTAGTGCTCTAAAACCTCTTTGCAAAGCAGACTGATGTTAATCATAAAAGACGTTGGATAAAATTTAAAAACAGAAAAACAACTATGTTGCAGAAGAAAAATATCGGATAGCGTTTTAAAAACTGAATTTTAGGTAAAACAGTATAGAAAATATATAACGTAGTTCCTGAATGTTCACTTGAATTAGAAATACTGGAAGTGGAATATTCCAGTGTACTCCAAACATGGGACGTACTATTCACAGAATTCTATTTTTATTTCACTTTCTCCGGTATAGTGGGAAAGGGACCGGGTATATTTTCGGTAGACGTGTTGTTGTGATGCTCCGTCTCTTTCACACTCGCGCGGTATTTTAATGGTAAGGGGGATTGATATTTTGGGATATTTACGTTTTACTTGCATCTTGTATGTGCGTCTAATTAATAATATACTTGTTAAAACCTTTTTGAGGGTTACATAATATTACATAATTATACAAATTAAACCTGCGTAAAATAAGTACGCCGAAAAATAATCCATAAATTACGTAAATTGAAAACATGTTTTGCAATATTCTAGTATGTAATTATCCATTTAATTATAGATATTCTGAAGTTATAAAATTATTAAAATATTAAACATAGATGCCCTACAAATAGAGATGTGCCGATTATGACTTTGGCAGACTAGCTAAAATATTCATATATATGTTTTTTTTAATAAATATATTTTAATTATGGAAACTGATTATTTCCCAAAAAAAATAACTTTTCGAAATGTATTGACTGATTATAATTTAAAAATATTAATAAAGAAAGGTTTTTATTTACTGTAATTCCTTCAATTCATAAATTTTATTATCATATACATACAAAGTAAGAAGCCGGATAGTCGGCGTTTTTTGCCGAATAATCGCCGACTAGTGGCAGATAACGATAGTTGCCGGATAGTTGGCTTAACCGACTAGTCGACACATCTCTACTTTAAAGCTATTATTGAGCGTTTTAAACATTACGATAAATAATTAGATGTTTTATTTGTAAAAAAATTACAAAAAAAAACATTTTCATCGCAAAAGACAAAAAACCCAACTATGATGTAACTGTTATTCCATTTTTTGTGTCTAAATTGTAGCTCTGAATTTAAACATTAAAAGAAAATGGTCGAAATGGTATTCAAGTCCGATTAATAGGAAAAGTGATTGAAGCAGGTCTAATAACAGACCTTATCGTAGAAATACCTTGAAAAATGTTGACTAAGTAACGGAGAAGGCTTTTAGTAAAACAACAAATAACTCTACTTGTTTTTCCATTTGGTACTTCTGCTGAAATCTCGCTACGCGTCAAACCTCCAGATTTTAAAAAATATTTTTTCATTTGCGTGACGTTACAATATATTATATTATAGGCTTTATGGGATCGTGCTACGTGCCTATTTTAATTATAAATAAAACTTACTACCTCTTCGCGTTTTTAGGAAAATGACAAACATCGAAGTGATTCTTAAAATAAAACCCATTTATTTCTAATCTACGATCATTATTGTAATGTTTTTAATTATAATAATTAATTGTTCCTTTAATATGATAAATATAATTTTAAGTTTCTTAAAAACATGCAATTTTCTTTTTAATCATTATTATTAGTTTAACTGTCTTTATTCTCCTTCACTCGAACCCTTTCTTGGGTATCGGCAACTGTTTATCTGTCCACTGATCTCTTCATCTATAAGTGGCCCCTACACTCCATTTCCTCTTCATCCAGTGGGAGGCTCCTTTGCTGCCGTGAAGCAGTAATTCGTAATCATTACTGTGTTTCAGTTTGAAGGACGCCGTAGCAAGTGAAATAAATGGGCAAATGAGACTTAACATCATACACCTCAAGGTGACGAGCGCAATTGTAGTGCCGCTCAGAATTTTTGGGTTTTTCAATAATCCTGAGCATCACTGCATTGTAATGGGTAGGGTGTATCAATTTCCATCAGCTGAACGTCCTGCTCGTCTCGTCCCTAATTTTAATAAAATAAAAAAAGAAGCTTCCTGGTGACCCTTTCACATCGTCTGTCCACATTTTTCAAGGGCGTTCCCTTCTTTTTCTGTTCGTCCTTCTCAAATAGTTGTTTTTAATGTCCATTTCGGTCTGTGAATCTTGATATACGTCCAGCCTACCACTTGTGTATCAGAGCGTAATCTAAGGCATCTATAACTTTCGTTTTCTGTCTTTATCTGTTCACTTTTCACTTTAAGTGTTCTTGTTAGTTTTAGTATGCTCCTTTCAATTGTTTTGTGGCATGCTACCAGTTAAGTTGTCATTTTTGTATAATAAATCCACGTTTCGTATTCATTTGTGAGTATTCGTGTATATAAGGCATGTGTGTGTGGGCAAGTCGGTCGCGGGAGACCTCGTAGAACATTCGTTGACCAAATTGGGGACGTTTTGAGAAAAGGAAAGGTCCGAAGCATCCGCAACCGTCGAGCATGTATGAAAAGACTAATGAATGTAGAGGAAGCGCGTGAGATTTGTAGGAATAGAAGCAAGTGGCATTCTATTGTCTCTGCTTACCCCGACGGGAATAAGGCGTGAGTGTATGTATACGCATGTGTACAGTATGTTAGAGTAGGAGTAGAAATTCTCCTTTTAGGGTTTCCTTCAGGAACCCAAACTTATTTCAGCTCGAGTTTGAGTGTAGATGACGTAAGACCTAAACGATGACGTGTAGCTTCCTTTGTAGATTCCGGACCCGAAGAGTAACCAGCTGGAACCCTATTATCCGCCTGTTAAAGATAAAGAGTGTATTAATATTGTTCTATATATAAAAGCCATTCACATTTTATGTACTTTAGTCCCAAAATCGAAGATAAATACAATATTTTTAATAGTTTAAAAGTTTAAAAACGGCTAGATTATGGATACCACAACGGCGCCTATTTCTGCCGTGAAGCAGTAATGTGTAAACATTATTGTGTTTCGGTCTGAAGGGCGCCGTAGCTAGTGAAATTACTGGGCAAATGAGACTTAACATCTTATGTCTCAAGGTGACGAGCGCAATTGTAGTGCCGCTCCGAATTTTTGGGGTTTTTCAAGAATCCTGAGCGGCAATGCATTGTAATGGGCGTCTCGTCCCATATTTTCATAAAAAAAACCCTTACTTGTTTTCATTGTAAAAGTATTTAAAAGGTAAAAGTGTTATTATGTTTGTACGGTGGTACGAAACTACATGCGCGAGTGTGTGCAATTCACAGATTCTTTAAAAGAAGATTAAATAGACAGTTATTTTTAGGGATCTGATCCCTAAACATAACTGTAAACTAAGTGATAATATCAGTCGTAATAGACAAAAACACAGGAAGACATCAGCGATCAATTAAAGCCAACTAAATGAATCAGCTGGAACAAAGAATCGAGTGAGTAACAGAATGAGTCAAGTAAATCATTTGACTCGAGGCGGCCTGAGAACGCACTTACATGATATGCTCTGTGAACAAAGGGACTGCAGTCTGCAGACACGCCTGATGACTTGGTGCTTGAAATCACACCGACCAAATTATCTTGAGCTTTCGTGCGTTTAATATTGAAAACAATTAACGATTAGCCTTTATAAGTTATTGATGTGATGAGAAAGAGATGAGTTGCATTGAAAATACGATATTTCATAATATTTGAGGATTTATGAAGATACAGGTTCTGTAATGTTAAATAGCACCCTAGTATAGTGTGAAGTTATATCTATTGTTACGAAGGTCACGACGAGCGTCCAATGTTCGGGAGAGTTATGGAATTCGGTAGGTACCTACCGACGTAAAGGAATCTGGACCTTGACACACCTTGCTGCTTGATAAACACAGTTGTTTACAAAACATAGGACCTTCGAGAATGTTCCTTAATTGACTCTACATAACAACAGATATGTATAGTAACTAAAGCGTCAGAGTACTTACTATACTAGAGATAAACGCAAGTAGTGAGTCAGCTACGGTAACAGACACAGCAAGGATTGGGTGCGGTTATGAAAAAGAGCGGTGTCCCGCTCCTGCACGCGCCGTGCGATATGTACCGACTGATTCCATTGCAAATCGGTACTCATACTTAGTTATACGTACACGAAATCAGACGCGTTTAGTGTTCTTATGCCTCGACTCGACTTTTAGAAGTGAGAGAGTCACGCAACACGCTGCTGTGTTAGGACGTCCGCACGAATGGGCCAGACTCGTCCGGGCTAATTACCACACTCGCACAGTACCGGCGCAAAGTAGCGGCCAAGTGCCGCTATGTTTTGCATAAGTTAGTGTCGAGGACCGGAGCCCCTACTTCACCGGAATATGTCAGCGTTTCTTTATAAGATTTTATCGCGGAGGGTACCGGGTTTATCAGTGTAGGAGACCTCCTTCCCCGAGCAGTTTCGCTCGGGCCACACGCCGTATTTTTGGAAGGGTACAGAACCTATGCTTAACCACTTGTGTTGTAAATGGCTGTGAGTCGACATGTTGTAGTTATATATAGACACTAGACTTCGAGACAATGTTGATGTATTTAGCGACAGAAGAAAACAGTTGACGCAATATTTGTATTAATTACGCATATGGTTTTGTTTTTAAAATAGATTTATCTTATACTGCGACAATAGTCACTGTAAGATATTATTTTATAATATTATTTTGTCTGGATAAGAAATTCGTCGTATTATTTACATGTAAAAGTTTTGGAGATTTTACGTGTTAAAGTTGATTAACAATGAATTTCATCAGTTTCGAAATTTCGAGAAAAGTCATCTTTAAAATTTATAGACTAATCATTCGTGAGATAAGTTAGAGTATTTCTCCGATTTTCCGCCTATTTATTTTTAAATATATCGTTTACACTGACTGTTAAAATAGAGAACAGTGATTAGGTTGTCGCACTGGTTGTTGTTTTTTTTCTGTTTGCACGTCCATTATTAGGACAGGCAAAGGGTTCGAGTCTATACAGCGACGACTGGTTGATGTAACATAAAACTCAAATGTTAAACGACAAAATGTTTCACCCAAGACTATATAATGTACTCTGATCAAAATCAAACAACTGGGCGTTCAATTGGCTGTATAATATGACAATTTTCTTGAAACCGTAACGATAAATATACAGATGGTCACCCTACGCACAATAATTGAATGATTGCTGGTAATTACCGCCCGCGCCCTTTGTTCAACGTCTGAGGATGCGGTGTAACCGCCGCGCCGCAGTCATGGGAATAGTTATATGGGAACTTCGCTTGACAGATTATTGTATACTTATATATATAACACATAACAATGTATCAATTCTAACTTCTTCAAGCATAAAAGGAACATTTAAATAGTTTTTATGAAATGGAATTATTATGGCTTCCCATTATTTTATCTGTAAAGAAAGTAAATGTTTTTAAGATTTTTGATATGTTTTTTTAGGTAAATTAATTTACGTATTATTATAATAATTCATTGAGATACTTTTTACGCTTGGTTAACTTTATATCCACAATTTTGAATAGCTCATTACAGATTTTCTTTAAAATTTCTAGAAAAAATAGTTTTTTTTTTATTATGTCGGCAACATTATTGTTTTGATAAGTTTGTGTTAGCAAGCGCTCCCGACGTCAGGGACACAAACGATATTATCCCAACTAATAATTGTTTTTATATTACTAAGTATTTACAATTTTTTATTTATTTTCTAAATATTTAATTGGTTTGATATTTATATTAATATTATAGAAGCGAAAACTTCTTTAGCTTTAAATCTTATGGGGTCGCGTCACCGAAATGCTTAAAGCAGTATACCTGTAGCTATACAACTGACAGATTGTGCAACATTAGTGCTAAACATCTTATACGTGAAATTAATGGATTTACTGAAAAGTTCAATGCGTAAATATGTACTGTGCATTGTTGGAATAGTGTTTTTGTTTCATGAATATATTATTAAAATTAATTTTAAGTGTAACAATTAAATTAAGATCATGTAACGACTATAAATAATATCTTTTTATTCCGATAATGATCTGACTGTAATGATATCGAAATAATCTAATATATAAAATTCTCGTGTCATGGTGTTAAACATTGAACTCCTCCGAAACGTACCTATTATATTATTAGTAGTTTATTAGTGACGTATAAATATAAAAATTCCAATATTGACAATCAAATATTTGTAAGCCGATATATTGGCGAATTGTGCTGTACACCAAATAATTGTTAACAACTATGTTACCACGATTCATACAAATAAATCATTTTAACGGCTTGACCGATTCTCATGAAATTTTGTGTGCATATTCGGTAGGTCTGAGAATCGGACAATCAAATCTATATTTGTTTGATTATGAGTCAGCAGTAAAAAATACATACAACTTCAAATTTTCACCCATCTACGATCAACGGTTACTTTTGTATCGCGATTTTAAAATCGGCAATACAACGTTTGCTGGGTCAGCTATTATATTAATAATAATGTTGCTGACAAATATATTCTTATCGTTTATAGATGCATAAATCTGTGTAGGTATGTATTTTTAATAAGTGACACTTAGGGCAGGCAACTCCAGAACAAGTCCAAGCAATCATAAAAAAAATATAAAAATTGAACTGGTTTAATGTCGAAGGTCAGTAACTTGTATCTGGCAATAAGCCGAGTGCATGCATACTCCATGACCCTGCCACGGTCAATGTAAACACGTTCGTAACACAATGACCTAAGGTCTATATTTAAACATTGATAAGTCGAAGATCGAATAATTCACTTTTCACATCATTCGAATTTTAATAGCGCGACTCTGTTGTATTTCAACGACGAAGACTCGAAGTTTCTTAATACGACTAGCATACTTTTTTATCTACTAATTTTTCGAGTATATGAAATATAAAAAAGGCACATTTCAACAAATAAAATTTACAGTTGTAGAGACTGCCGATACAAGTGAAAACTTATAACTTTTAGTATTAATGTTTTAAATTGCTAAATGTTTAATAACATTTAAATTACTTATTAATTTAAATTTATTTTTAAAACTGATTTTCAATAATATATTAATCAAACAAAACACTATTTCAACTATTAAATTTCACCTATAAAATATACACAGCACTAAGTTTTGCACAATGCGTCAGGTGTATAACTACAGATATACTGCTCTAAGCATTTCGGTGACGCGAACTCACGAGATTTCACCCATCCAAAAGTGTGACTTTTACTATATTCATGAATTTAAACTTATTTATCTTAACCGCCGTAGTCATATAATTATACCGGATGGTTGTGGGTTGATTTCTGTTTTATTTAACCTATTTGAGAATTTCGTCTTTCACGACAGCTTTTGCTGATTCATTATTTTTTTCTTTCATTTTCGGCCAAACGCGTCTCCCTAACATCCTTTGCACTACTTAGCTGATAAAATCCCTTATTTAAATTCCATTAAGAAATAAACATCCCGAAAATGCGTTTCCATGTAGAAGAGTCATTTATTTGCACTAAATTCTCTTTTTTGTGTTACAGTCAAACATTGAAACTCCGGCGTTATTCGTTTAGGCTAGTTAAAGATAAATTTTAGGAAAACTCATACCAGCTGCGTATGATTCTCTAACTTATTATTTGTCATAACAACAGCGAATGATCCTCTATCTTAATTAAATTGTTAGTTATAGGAAAAACCTTATGGCACAATAAAATGTCTCAACTCAATACTTTCAAATCTAATTTTAACAAGTCAGACCTAAATGAACATTATCCTAATATTTTCATTTAATTAATTAACACTTTTAGATACTACATTATTAGCCTGTGGGGATTTCTTACCATATTATGTTGTGATTATTACTTGACCAATGAGCATTCAGTATGTAGCACACGCCCGCTCAACTCAGTTGGCTGACAGTATTGTTTGCATTGCAAATATAATAGCTATTAATAGTCTACGTCTTATCTGGTTTATACATGTGACAGTTGATGAGACAAGCACGACATGTGAGTGACAGCCACTGGCTGTTAAAATGCGTTGCCGCCCATTTTTAACGCAGAATTCTGATTTCGGCAACATGATAAAGCTCGTCACCTTATAATATAGATATATTTGTTAGTAGTCTAGTAATTTTACTAGTTTCTGCGCTTTAAAAACGAGTTTTTTTACTTCAATCTCTTCTAGGATGTAGCAGGCAAAGTGCAATACAGATTATTTTATAATCATCCTCGCATTTTATAGGTTTACCCAATAATTGAAACTGATGCAGTTTTATGCACAAATCCGAATCTTAGGATTTGCTGAAATTAATTGGTCTAACTTATAGGTATAGGTCCTAAATGACAAAACATTCAAGACACATAGAATAAGTGTTTTAATGGCATGGGATTATTATAATGCTAAAAAGTATATTGCGGATAAAGAAGTTTGGCGTGCAGTTCCTTGCAAATCGCGAGTCTCTGCAACCCCGTAGCATACACTACTAACGTATTTTTAATAACTTACGAAAATTTTATTTTCGAGGCTTTAGCGCACTTATTTTTGTTAAATTTTATGACTACAAATGCTCTTATGAGTTTACTTAAATCATAATTTTTTTTTTGCATTTTCATAAATTCTTATAAATACGCATTTCGCGCTTAAAGCATGCCAGATATAGGCACCAATGTCCCTTTTCCCCTTTTTTTAATATATAGGTATAGAATTTTTGTCTTACGTTATTTCTTTTTGTTTGTGACTTTAGTTTAATCGGATTTATTTATCACTCTTGTAAATTTACCGCGACATATTATACAACATTTAATGTTTTATATTATATCGTGGCCAACCATCTAAGTCAGTCATGCAATTAACAGCCGAGCCTTTAAACTAAACGCCCTTATGGCTCAGCCATCTGTTGTTTAAAACAGACAGTCAATTGGAATGTTAGGCATTCAAAAATTAAATCTAATATATAAATATCTCGTGTCATGGTGTTAAACATTGAACTCCTCCGAAACGGCTCGACCGATTCTCATGAAATTTTGAGTGCATATTGGGTAGGTCTGAGAATCGGACAACATCTATTTTTCATCCCCCTAAATGTTAAAGGTGTTCCACACTTTTTTTTAATTTTTTTTTTTTTAATTTGTATGATAAAAAATACATACAACTTCAAATTTTCACCCATCTACGATCAACAGCTAATTTTGTATCGCGATTTTAATATCGACAATACAACGTTTGCTGGGTCAGCTAGTATTTAAATACAATTTCAGTCAATCCACGAAGAGGCTATAATTGAAGTTTGACTGTAACATATGAATATAATACAACGTAGATGGGCGTCTGTTTTTATTTTCCACGAAGTGCGTATTTGCGAGCGCTGCCAAGAAAAATTTTCTTGGCATGATAATAACTACATATCGTGGAGATAAACATTTATATGGGTAAGTATTATGTATAGAAAGGCATTTGATAATGTTAACAAGTTCTTGCTAAATTCATTTATTATTCGACTTAAATGAGAAGAGTTCTGGAGAAAAGAAAACTAGTATCTTATATAAAGCCCTAATGAACTAGCCTTATTCAATTTAAACTCAGGTCTGTGCGTTTATCACAAAAAAGTCATGTGTCGAAACGATGAACTTGTTTCCAAGGAGGAAAACGCAATTAATAACCGAATATACCCAAACGTTGTGAATTTTCTGTAGTGTAAATTCCACTATGATTTGTGTTCACTCAATTCGACACGTATTTCGCCTATACACGAAGCATCCTCAAGAGATGTTGACTCGCCAAAGTCTTGAAGGAAAATCACAACTTTTGGATACTTATAGATTTCCGCATAATAACGCCTAATTAAAAAAAAAAGTAAACTAACAGTTATTTAATCCGACGACGTTTCCTTGCATATTATGTGCAACACTCGCGAATCTATAAATACTAAATAATCCTAAGAATATCGGGAACTTTCCCGAAAAAACCTTAAGTATCACTCTAAATATGCCAACAGCTGCGTTGACACGAAACGTCAATGTCATCTGTCAAACGCGGCCCACTAATTACAAGTATTTCCTAACAACGCATACCTTCACTACAAAATAACCTTGACGGCCGCAAAACTTCCTTAAGCGACCACTCTGTAACAATTATCGATTTTGCAACACCTCGACCTTAATGCCTCAAGTCGTGCTTGGTCAATACATTTAAATCATAGTTAGAAAGCTTTGCAGCTGACCAAAAACCGATAGCAGAAGGTTCTTACAATCAGGATAATATACTGCATACCATAGATATCTAAATAGGAATGTACTAGTAGTGACAAAACCGCGTCACAGATGTCTCCTCAAGTCGTATCTCATAAGTAGTGATTTAGTATTAAGGGGTCATCCATAAATTACGTCACACAATTTTTATGGATTTTTAACCCCTCTTCTGTGACGTCACGTTTGTGAAGCTCCCCACTCTTTAACATGTGATCTTATTTATTGAACTTGAACGGTGGACGCCGTGAATCAATGCGTATTATTATTATTATTTTTTTTTATATAAGAGGGGGCAAACGGGCAAGAGGCTCACATGATGGGGAGGGTTGAGGCAACTGCCCATGGACATCCGCAACAACAGGTGTGTCAAGAAATGCGTTGCCGGCCTTTAAGGTGGGAGTATGCTTTTTTCTTGAAGGTCCCTAAGTCGTATCTGTTCGGGAAGACCGCTGCCGGTAGTTGATTCCACAAAGTGGCTGTGCGAGGCAAGAAATTTCGGACAAAACGCGAGGTTGTGGAATGCCAGTTGTCTACGTGATGCGGATGGTACATTGCACGTAATGTCCGGTGGTGGAATTCGGCCGCTGGAATCAACCCGAACAGCTCCTCTGAGCACTCCCCGTGATAAATGCGGTAGAAGATGCAGAAAGAACCCACATCTCTACGCAATGCTAGAGAATCAAGCCGATCGGAGATGACTTGATCGTCGATGATTCGAGCCGCTATAATGTATTTTAGTATATAAATCGGTAAGCCTTTTTTTCAAGCAAATTGCTCCTTTTTTTTATAAAATATGTAGCCACCATTTTTCATTATGACATTCTCAATTTATTCGTATTGCCGTCATTTTGCACACCATTGCTGCACAAGTACCTCAATATTGAGATCAATGCAAGTGTACATAGCAATGTATGTGTCATACAGGCGACAGTCTCGCAAGGAATAACTTACATTACTACAAAATAAACATTTAGGTATATTTGCCTTATACTATATCGATAAATTATTCATATATGTCTTTAGCCAATCTACCTTATTACAAAGGAACATAAGATCTTATATTAATCCACAGTAGCCAATAACTATTGTTTGTGACATATTGGGATCATTACCTGACCAATGAGCACATCGCGACCGCTCACCTCAGTTTGTTCAATGTATTGTTTGTTTTGCGAATATGGGTATTAAGGGTCTCCTGGGAATATACGTTTAGCTCGACGATTTCTTATTTTATTTGTAACATAAGTTTGCATTATTGTTTCGTGTTATTATTTCATGAACAAGTGCACTTTCTTTGTGGATATTGAATTAGACTGAGCTGTCATGCTAGGCTATTTAACGCTCATATTGTTTATTTTACATTCTTCATTACTTATACTATTGAAGTGAAAAAATCTTAAAGAGCGCTGATCATTGAGGCGTCACGCCATACTATGTAACGCTCAAAGTGAAAACAAAATTCGCTAAAGTAGCTCATACGCAATCATTATAGCTAATTTAAATGTATAAAATATTGAAAGATTTATTTTATGAATTAATTTAATCAATTATATGTTATTATTAATGTCGCCTTGAAGGTCGAAAAGTATGTTTGGTTTTCTTTTATTAATAGGTGAATCTTATATTGTGGTACCTAATAATAAATCAAGCCCTTTGTAGCTGATAAACGATTAAATATCTACGCAGGTTTACTCGTCAATCGACAATGGCCGTTATTTAAATAACGATTAGCATCACAATAGCGTGTACTTGAACATGAAACTTTAAAAGAGTAACGAACGCTTTATCGCGCTGTTTGTGTATGAGAGCGAGCGAGATGCAAGACGCTAGTGAAAACTGCGTGTCGTACCGACTCGTGCGCCGAGTTGATGACCGCCACCGAAGGCCGTACAATCGGTCAGACAGCAAATGTCACGGCCATAGCCGGCGACAGGAAAAACTGCGTCACAGATGAAGAAACGTGAGTCAACGCGGCGACCAGTCTAAATTGAGCCTTCTGTTAGGCCGGGTTCCCACTATGCCGGACCGGCAGATACCGGTTCGGTAAAACTGCCGGAAGAGCTAATGGCTAAAGAATATATATGAAGCTGTTCTCATTATGCCGGATCCGGAAAAAATACCGAGCCCGGCATTTTTACCGAGCGTTTTGTCACTGCGAAGTGCCGGTAAAACCACCGGACCGGAGTAATGTGAACGAATTTGCGCCGTCAAATGTCCCCCGCTCGCCCCGCCCGTGCTCCCCTCACGTGATTCGGCTCGCATTTTCTGATAAAAGAAGACGTGTAGCATGGACATTCAAGCAGAAACTTTAATTACGCTTGTCCAAGAGATACCTGTTCTGTTGGATAAGACCGAAGAAGATCCGGGATCCGGTGTAATGTGAACATTCTGTCCGGTGTCCGGTTTCTGTCAGATCTACCGGTCCGGCATAGTGGGTACAAGGCCTTAGTCTCTACAGATGATAATAGGCTTACACGGTAAAAATAAAAACTGGTCAAGTGTGATTCGTCCGCGCTTATGAAGCGTAAATATATACAAACTTTTTGAATACTTTTGTAGAATAAACTATTTTAGTTGCTTGTCGGCCATTTTGAAATTCTTGAACTTGGTATTTATAGCGTCAATGTTAATGTAGGGTATATGATATAGTTAGGGTTAATGATGATTTCCCTTTGTGTACGGAACCCTTATAACACTAGAAAATTTATTGAAGTAGGCGTAACTTTGCGGAAATCCATAATTATACAAATGATTTGAGTGGTCTTTAGTGTTAATTCCGCCAATATTTGTCTTTAAACGAGACTCCAAGAGTCTTGTGCCAGATTTGGCGTCCTGAGGATGCCTCGTGTAGAGGCGAAACACGTGTCGAATTGTTTAAAGACAAATATTGGCGAAATTAACACTAAAGAAAACTCAAATCATTTGTACCTTATAACACTTACAAAATTATTATGTTTCTGCCATTAACAGTAATTTTTGAAACTTAGGAGATTTCCTTGCACCGTTTCATCTCGCTTAGTGTGAAAATTGTTTCCGAAGCGTTGGTAGTGATTTAACTGACATCAAAAAGTATACGAAATTCAAGTTTGAGAATATATATGCCTGTATGAAATAGAGTTTTTTTTTTAAGTATGGATTTCGTACTTGAATCACATAAAGTTATATAATTAAAAAAACGTCAGGGGATTTTATGTAATTAATTTAGTTAACAGGTCATGTCATATATTTTTTAAACATAAATATTTTGTTCCATATTTAAATATCGTTCTAAATAACAATTATAATATCAGCTGATATGTAATTAAAAAAGTTAATAATTATTTCGGTATTAATGCGATATTTATGTAAATGGAACTGGCTGTAAACTTGACATGCTGTCAATGATAATGATTGTCAATGTCATTATTATAGTATAGGTAATAGTTTTGAATGGTCGCATAAATGTTTTTTAAACTTTTGAACACTGCGAGGTTTCTTGCTATTTTCTAGTAGATATTTATTTATTACTAGCTGACCCAGCAAACGTTGTATTGCCGATATTAAAATCGCGATAGGAAAGTAACTGTTGATCGTAGGTGGGTGAAAATTTGATGTTGTATGTATTTTTTAATGCTGACTCATAATCAAATAAATAAAAGAAAATGTAAAAAAAATTGGTGTGGACCACCCTTAAAATTTAAGGGGATGAAAAACAGGTGTTGTCCGATTCTCTGACCTACCCAATATGCACTCAAAATTTCATGAGAATCGGTCAAGCCGTTTCAAAGCAGTTTAACTACAAACACCGCGACATGAGAATTTTATATATTAGATTATTATCCGATTTTTGTAAAATTAGCACTTCTATTTCCTTTCCAAGGACATTTCTATGAACTCTTTCGTCTTTGTCAAGACTGCCGTCCTTTATAGCCCAAACACGTGATCGAACTTGGTGCCAATTGGGTTTGGTAGTAATAATAATTTTGTGCGATGAAGAATGCGACATACGGGTTCGAATCCCGGTAGGTGCAAGCATTTATATGATGAATATTGATGTTTGTTTCCGAGTCATGGATGTTTATATGTATTTATGTATGTTTATATGAATTTAAGTAAGTATATTGTATTAAATATATCATTGTCTTGTAACCCATAACACAGGCTATATACGCTTAACTTGGGGCAAGATAATTTGTGTGAAAAGTGTGACATTACTATTATATTATTACTAGCAGATCCGACAGACGTTGTTCTGTATATAATAAATAAAAAACTTACGTTTTTTATGAATTTGTAAATAATATATCATAACATCAAAAATTACTTCGTAAAATATGCACCCTGCTGTCGTAATGAAATTGTTTTACAGCAGAACTGTCAAACCGTGCGTCAATAAATTCTCTTATAGAAATTATGTATGGACACATCAATGGAAAAACAAATTTGTTGTTTTTATTTAATTTAGCAGCATTTTCCTATTTATTTACCTTTTAAACCTTCTGTGGACTTCCACAAATAATTCAAGACCAAAATTAGCCAAATCGGTCCAGCCGTTCTCGAGTTTTAGCGAGACTAACGAACAGCAATTCATTTTTATATATATATATATATATATATATAGATTATATTATTATATTATACTATCGAATATGGTCCGTTTCCGGACCGCTGGTTCGGCCGTACCAAAGCCGATCATATTGTGCTTTGGGTATTTCGTAATGTATACGTGTGGAATTTCATATTTTGACGATGTCCGGTTGTGGAATTCCACTGCCGGTATTTTACTGACTATATATACAGTCTCAGTTATATATTATGCTCTCTGTGGCTATACAGCTCTTTTAAAATACTATGTTACTTAAGAACAGTTATTAGTTTTTGGCCATTCTTTCGATTGGCATTATAAAAGTAGGGGTGTTTTTTTTTACATTTCAGTCTGTTCGATTCACAGACGTGGCAAGTAATTTTTAGAAAATCTTTGAATGCAGTAGTACTAACTTTTAAAAATAACATAAAGTCTTCTTTCAGTAAAATAGCCTATCTTCGATATTTAAGGTACTTTCCCTTCATGTCCCATAACTTTAGGACAACCTGTATATAGCTTAGCCAAAACTACTGAGTTTAGAATCCGAAATAAAAGAAGATCGTACATTGTATTTTCGTTGATAAACGCGAATGTTACACATTTAAATAAAACACTATTTATAGAATTAAAACGCGTGTAATTGTAACTGTGTTTTTTACAATACTTTTGCGTAAATGATACATTTTTATTATTATTTTACTTAACCCGACGTTTTGTGACCTTTCCAGATCACGTTTTCAGGGTGACTGCAAAAGAAGAGCAGATGGAGAATATTTTAAATGTAAATGTTATTGTTATGACTGGGTTAGATTTGATTGGCAGCCCTATCGCTTTGTCTGTGTTAAAGGAGTGGTAATCTGATAATCTCTTTGTTACGAAACAAGAATAAAAGTTAACATCTTCAATAAGTATTTAAAATTTGAAAACAAAATTTTATGAACGATGCGTGACTCGAACCCACGACCTCTCGCGTTCCCTGCGAGTGCTATTCCAACTGAGCACCTGTTTGAGTGACGTATCGTCATAAAATCTTGTATGCTTTGTTCAACTCTCAGGTTGTGGCTTCATCTACAGGATCTACTTTACCTGCTCAACCCCAATACTTGCATATTAGGAATTTGACTTGAGATGTCGCTCTTGCAAATCTAAACAATTTGTAATGTTTTTTTAAGTGGTAATCCTCACTTCGAGGATTAATTCACAAATAATTTGAAAACAATATTCTATGACCGATCCGGCACTCGAACCTCACGACCTCTCGCGTTCCGTGCTTTAATTTTTTAAACTTTGCTGTATACTAATTATCTAATTATAGATACGGAACCGCCTAGTGTTCTCTCGTACTCGCTCTAGACCGGTTTTCACATCGTATCGCTAAAGACATTAAAAAATTATCAACGCAACCTTGCTAGGTGAACGCCACTGACATTGACTTTGTAACGACGCGGAAAACGGAAGGCGACTCAACTGCTTTTTATTCTGGTATTATTATTGTACCACTAGGAGTTGTGAAGACAAAGGTATACTAGATGATTTGTAGTACAGTGTTTTTAGGCGTGATTCTTTGGCGTTGCGTAGGTAGTTTTTTTTTTCGAGAATTATTCACTAAACACATGCTTCCAATTGACAACAAAATAAAATAAAAGATTTCTGATAACTTTTGCTAAAAAAGAAATATTGACTCACAACATCGAGATAATATTATGAATATACAAAATATGTAAAATAGTTTTGAAAAAGTTTTAAAATTACATAGGTATCATTCTGATTATATAATATGTTTATTAGTACATTACTGTAAACATTGCTTTCGAATAAAAAATGCACATTCATTCATTGATCTAAAAAGAAATCTTATACATCAATATAGTAGAAACATGAAGAAACATAAATTATTATATTTTAGACATAATGTACTTCACCTCTTATGTAATTATTTTGATTTCTTTTTTTTTTATGGAATAGGAGGACAAACGAGCGTACGGGTCACCTGTTGTTAAGTGATCACCGCCGCCCACAATCTCTTGCAACACCAGAGGAATCACAGGAGCGTAGCCGGCCTTTAAGGAAGGTGTACGCGCTTTTTTTGCAGGTACCGATGTCGTATTGTCCCGGAAACACAATACAAGGAAGCTCATTCCAAAGCTTTGTAGTAGTATATTTGCAGTGATTGCACAAATACATAAAAAAAAAATCGTTTTCTCTCCATTTACTCAAAAAGCCAAACAAAAAAAAACATATGTACCTAATGGATTTCCATACAAATTTTCCGCTCGCATATTAGCACGTAATAAGTGACGCACTTTCGACAAAGTGACATCAATAGTCGATACGACGGTATTCTCCGAGAAGGTGCAGTTTAAAAGTAAATTTCCATTCCGTTTGAATATTCTAATTATATTGTGTTATCGTAACACACTTACTGATTGTTTACTGGCATTGATAGTGAATATATTATTATTGCGAGTGGTATATCTGATCACTTTATTAAACTTTCACATTCATTTGATACTAGCTGACCCGTCAAACTAAATTATTTATAGTGTTTGACCGTTTTTGATCAGACTTACTCACTTAAAGCCGACAACCACGACCACGAAAAAGTCTTTTAATTTTTCGGGTTAATATAATATCGCATAAAACATTCACAAAAAGAAAAATTTTCAAATCGTTTCAGTAGATCAAGTGATTAAAAAGAGAGAAAGTATTTTGTTTATTCATCAACATTTCAATGTTTTTAAATTATTTTGCTATTCGGAATGGAACATTATAGTTATAAAAATTATAGCCTATGTGTTGTTCTGGTGTGTAAGCTATATTATTGTAAAGTTTCATCAAAATCCATTCAGTAGTTTTTGCTTTAAAAGAGTACAAACATACATCCAGACCTACAAACTTTCACATTTATAATATTAGTAGGATTAGACTGCTAAAGTTGGACTGGTTTTATATTAGTAGCTGATCAAATTGAACAATCATCATCATCATCAGCTGGAAGACGTCCACTGCTGGGCGGAAGCCTCCCCCTATGATCTCCATGACGGTCGGTCTCGCGCTACCCTCATCCAACGTATTCCGGCGATCTTGACCTACCAACACTGCGTCTTCCGGTACGTGGTCGCCATTCGAGCACTTTTCTGCCCCACCGGCCATGAAGCGAAGAGATCACTGAGAGAGATCACTCACATCAATAACCAGGAACCAATAAGCCAATAAATATGACCGCGTTAGTCATTACGATATCTCAAATAATGTTCAAATTCGAATATTTTTTTGAAAAAGTATACAAATTAAATTTGAAAACAAAATTTAATACCGATGCGAGACTCGATCCCGGGACCTCTCGAGTTCCTCGCGAGCGCTCTTCCACTGTGCCATCCGTTCGAGTGGCGTATCGTTCAAAAATTTTATTTTAATTTTATTTAATTAATCCCATTAGTGAGGGTTATCACTTTAAAAAAAATAACAAAAAATTTTTTAGAAAAAGTATACCGCAGAGCTGCGAAGAACGGACGCAAGAAACTCAGCGGGCATATAAAATTTAGTTAATTATAATATCGTACAATAAAATTTATTATTAAGTAGCGGTCGCTACATTCCCAATTCATAGTATCATTGAGAAAGTCATTTATGTTATTGTAACTTTTACCACACAAAGGTTTTTAACAGGCGTGAATGAACTGGTGATCTGACTTCAGATAATCAAATCCTTCAAAGATAATGCATTAACTGTATCTATATAAGTGGTCAAAAAGGTGGGTATAAATAAATACAATAATCCATTGATTTGTTGCATCTATGCTAAACTTATTTCGAACAACAGCTTAAGAAACGCATTAATTTTCAAATTTCAGAACATAACGTAGAATGATTTCCCTCTAAACTTGGCGTTGCTATTTCTCGTAAACCCAATATAATAACCGGGGGTTCTGTGCCCGTTTACGACTGTCAAAATCGTATTTCTAATAATAAAATGTCTCAATTTGGGAGGGCAATGTTTTATCACGGGCATAAAGAAACGTTATTAAATATTTTTATGTGCTTGTGTCAATGTGGCCGCTGGGTTCTCATTACGGAAACGTGGAAAGCTTTTTTTGTAGCTAGTTTGCTAGCAGTGGCAATCACAACATTTCAAATCAAATCAAAATCAGTTTATTCACGTAGGTCACGGAAATGACACTTATGAATATCAAAAAAAAAAAAAATCTCTTATTGAATCTACCGCTACTTCGTAAAGGGTTGAGCTAATGAGAAGAAGTAGCAAGCAACTCATTGCCACTCTGTTATGTCAAGATTTACATTTACATCTTGAAAAGGGTTGCACTTAGGGGTATATATATATAGTGGTTTTATGGTAAAAGTATTTATTTACTTAAGGTATTAAACTTATCTATGATACTTGCTAAATTACTATATTTAATGGTTCTACTGGTGAGTACGCGGATCTCTACTATTAATTGGTTAGAATGGTTACTCGGACCAGTCCTGTAATGTTTATAGGCAAATGGTTAATGGTAACTAGGACCGGACCGATCAATGGTTACTCGCGTACTGCATCTCTACTATGCATTGGTAATAAATAATAATGGTTTAAATGGTTACTCAGGCCGGTCCTGTAATGGTCAATGGTAACCAGGACCGGCCCGATCAATGGTCACCCGCGTACTGCCTTACTAAAGACAACATATGGTTTTATTACGATTAATTTTATCTACTAAGCAATATTTGTAATATAATGCTGTTCGATGGATTTACTTCGAACACATCGATTTACAAATCATTTCAATTACAATATAATATGTAAAATGATGCAACAAACATACTCAAACGTCAAATAGTCAATGTCTTACACGAGTAAGTCAAAAAAGTAAATGTAAATTAATACAAAAGTTGTTGAGTACAGTCAGTTTCGTTCCCAAAGATGATATTCTCAAACTTGTGCCATCTCAAAATCCCATGTAGAGTACATGGTACTTCCCCTGTAATTTGCAATGATCATCTTTGGTCGCGATGAAACGCCGCAGATGGGACTGGAGAGGCCTCTCACTCTGAAGGGCCAGGTCGAGCCTTAGACAGGAACCCACTGACCTCTACTATATACCACTGGACTGGTAGCTGTCAAAGTGCTTTTGTGCCTGTTTGATATTCGCCATTTTGGGGCTGTTGACCATGTAGCGAGAGGCTGCGGTACTAAAACTAGTGATGACAACCGCAGCTAAACAGACATCGATAGGAAAACTATTCATAAAAAATCACATTTATCACGCTGTTTCTTGAAGTATAAATAACACGGAAAACTAGAGTATTGTACGTTTCTCTCGCAGCCATTTGTATTATACGTCAAAATTAGTTCTCTGGACGCTCGCGAGTGGCGCTTCAAATAGGCACAAAAAAATATTCTGTCAAACATATGGAACAGCCTGTCCAGTGGTATTTGTACAGGACAGTGCTGGAACCCCTAACACGTGGCCTTCTTAAACGACTGGTGGCAGACTGTCATCGACGAAGCTAATGCATTCGGAGTGGTGATATCAATAGTGATGCTACGGATCTGATAGAGACAATTTGGAAAATGTGACCGTGAAGTGAAAAAGTTTCGTGACCACATATACAGTTTCGCTCAGGATTCTTGATTTCACCTAAAAACCTGAGTGGTATCGCAGTTGTGCTCGTCACTTTGCAACAAGATGTTTAGTCTCCTTAGTAGCCTAATAATTTCACTACCTCCAGCGCTCTTCAAATTGAAACACACATAGCGCGCCGCTGTGGTCCGACCTCCCATCTAGCCGGCAGAAACCATCCTCAAAATGAATCGCTCTATCAATTTGGGCACCAACATATTTTTAACCGACTTCAAAAAGGAGGTTCTCAAATCGATTGGTATATTTTTTTTTACGCTAAGTTTTTTGATCCGATTTACGTGAATCTTTACGATTTCTTTCCGAAGCTAGCCCGCTCAAAGTCACGCGTGGCGAAGCACCTACCTTAAACCTATGAATATACATATTACATACAAATAAAAGTATTTTATTAACATATAATTACGTTAACATAACATCCCGGGTTCGAATCCCGGTAGGTGCAAGCATTTATATGATGAATATGGATGTTTGTTTCCGAGTCATGGATGTTTAAATGTATTTATGTATGTTTAAGTAAGTATATTGTATTATATATATCATTGTCTTGTAACCCATAACACAGGCTTTATATGCTTAACTTGGGGCAAGATAATTAATTTGTGTAAAAAGTGTGTCAATATTATTATTATTATACCAAGTGTATTAAATAAATACTTAATTATGTTATTTTATACTTTTTCGATTTTTATGTATCTTCGTTTACTCAAACATCAAATTCCTTTTCTATAACAGTTACTGATTCGTCTTTAACTTTTTTCTAGAATCTTCGGTGTTTTTTTTTTTCAATCTCAATTATATAAATCTATTGTCCTTGTTTCCAGTAAACTCCTACACTAATAAACGTATTTTAATAGAGATTTCTTCATGAAGTGCAGTTTAGTCCAACTTGAGAGGTAGGATAGTTTTTATCGATTTGGGACCCATTATTATTTTTATTTCCAATATTTGTTTTGTATGTACATAATATTTTCTATGAGAGAACTTATAGACGCACGGTTTGACAGTTCTGCTGTGAAACAATTACATTAAAACAACAGGGAGCATATTTTACGAAATAGTTCTTGATGTTAAATGAAATATTATTGAAAAAATCAGAATAAAACAGTCAATTATTTATTATGTACCTACAGAGCAACGTCTGTCGGGTCAGCTAGTAAACTCTCACTCATCTTTATGGGAGACTCATAAAATCTACAAAGTAAGAAATAAGCATGATCCATGCCTCACTTGATAACTTTACTACCTTAAGAACTCTGAAAGAACGCTCATAGAACTAGTATTTATCTTAGACGTTTTACGACCTTTGCGCTGCCACCCATCGAGAGTTATGTGTAATCTAACAGCCTTCGTAGAAATTGATGATGATAATTATCATTATTAAAACTCTAGAAATTATTTTGGTTTCCACTTTTTTTGATTCAGTACCCGAGCAGTATCTAACGGACTTAATTATGACATGACATATGAGCTGTTCAACCTGATTCCTGCCGCCGAATTTCACCTTCGCACGACACGCCACAAGTTACGATATCATCCCCACCATCTGGATGCGTGGCGGTCCTCCACAGTGCGGTTTTCAAGGAGCTTTCTTCCTCGTACCACGAAGCTGTGGAATGAGCTTCCTTGTGCGGTGTTTCCGGGACGATACGACATGGGTACCTTCAAGAAAAGCGCGTACAACGCTTAAAGGCCGGCAACGCTCTTGTGATTCCTCTGGTGTTGCAGGAGAGTGTGGGCGGCGGTGATCACTTAACACCAGGTGACCCGTACGCTCGTTTGTCCTCCTATTCCATAAAAAAAAAAACATGACATAAAATGTTTCCGTCGGCGGGCTGGTTGATTGAACCACAAAAGATAGACATAATATGCTGCCTTGCAAATACACTTGGTATTTTTTTTATAATATTGGCACACTTTTTACACAAATTATCTTGTCCCAAACTAGGCATAATCTGTATAGTACAGGGGTACAATGCTACGATATATTTAATACAATATACTTACTAAAACATACATAAATACTTATATACATCCATGACTCGGAAACAAACATTTATATTCATCATATAAATGATTGCACCTACCGGGATTCAAACCCGGGACGTCAATTTCAGTAAGCAGGGTCACTAACCACTGGGCTATAGGGGTCGAAAGGTCGGGGTATAAAGCTACACCTGCGAAAAAATCATGAATATGCCAAATGTAGAATTTATTGCTGACAATACGGTCAACACAATCATAATTCTGAAGTTTTCCGAATATCAGGCAGCCGTGCAAATAAACGCGGGAATCGTTATGCGTCCGAATAAACTAATCACAAGCAATATATCTGTATTTTGTAAACATTTGCATATTCTTGTCTTATTTTAAGATAAACCAAGTTATAATATAACTTTGCTAAGTGTATTTATAAGAGCGAACAAATTTTAACAGTGTGTATTGAAGTGCACAAAATATAACACCTCTGTGCCTACTTTTTAAATACTTTGTTATGAAACGTTGTTGTAATTTGCATGGCGGCCATATTGGATTCCGCCATCTTGGTTTTTATAATCTTTTCTTATAACAGCAATAGTAACAAACATTGTTTCATTTTGATACTTATATTCTTGAGAACGGGAGTTTAAAAATAGGATTTAAAATAACTCGGTTTCTGGAATCAAATCGAAAGTTCCCCGAGCGCTTACCCTTTTCTCTGGAGGACAAACTTTCTTCCAAAAAAAACGCATTTATTTCATTCATATTTACGTATCTATGCGTCGGCATGGGGGTGTTATATTGTAAACTGTGTTCTGATTTTGGTCACCCATGCTTTATTTGATAAGTTACTCGTCTGTTAACTCTTTCACATGAAATATGTTTATATAAATGTTTAGAGGTTTTATGATCGCCCCGACAAACGTGCGAGCTACCACCCATCGCGTAGTACACAGAATAGATTTAATAGATACAGCCTTCGTGGAAACTGGTGATAATAATCAAATATTATGCTTAGTTACTTAGACTGAGATCCATAAAGCGTACGTTGCTCAGACTTCACCGACCGAGCCTTGCTTGGATTTTTAAGAAAGTACAAAACTTGAAAAACAAAAAACTAATAGGATAACTGGATTTGAACTGGGGTCTTCTGCTTTCCGGATCATTGAACATCCCATCTGAGCTATTATAGTCTTGTATATAGTGGCGAAATTTACATTTGTTTTCTAATGTTATTGTAGCTGTTTCTCATTAAAATTGAAACCTAGCTAGATCGATTTCTCGCACCCGAAATTACCTGTATACTAAATTTCATTAAAATGGTTGGAGCCGTTTCCGAGATTCAGAATATAAATATATATACAAGAATTGCTCCTTTAAAGATATAAGATTAGCTGAGTGTGATAAAACGCGAACTTGACTTTTGCATTGGGCTGTCTTAGTTTAGGCTCAGTATAATTTCAGCTGTCAAATGACTATAAAAACGAAATCAAATATTATGCTAGGTTTACACTCAGATAAGTTTTCCGTGAGTAAAGTCTGAGCAAAGTCTAACTACGCTCTATGGGTCTTAGCCTAAGACTCGGTATAAAGAAAATGTTTTTTTACCTCAATTACTCCTAATTTTCCTAAAATATATGGGCCAATAGTAAGTATACAAATTCTAATGATTTGCTTATTACACAAATAAAATTTGAAAAACAAACTTTTATCAATTTTAACGATGCGGGACTCGAACCCACGATCTCTGGCGTTCCGTGCCAGTGCTCTAACCAACTGAGCTAACCGTTCTAGTGACGTATCGTCATAAAATCTTGTATGCTTAGTTCAACTCTCAGGTTGTGGCTTAGTATTGAGCCTAGAAGTGAGGGTTATCACTATAAAAACATAACAAATTGTTTAGATTTGCTTATTTCGGACCAAAACCAATATTTTTGTATCTTATTTTAACCAACAAAGATTTAGCACTTTATTTTTTTTTCTTTAATTAGATTAGGAGCAAAAGGGCAAGTGGAAAGTTAAAACTAAGCGAATATTATCATCAGCAATATGAAAGAGATGAGCCTTTAAGATGGAGAATGCTTTTGACTTGAAGATTAATATGTCGTATCGGTTTGGGACTTCACCCAATGCAGTTGTTTCTACAAATCTGACGAATTCTAGACATAAACGTCATGAGATTGGAATTTTGTGTCGTGACCGGCTGCTGGCATTAACCTGAACAACTCAAATCACTCCTCGCCATATACTCAGCAGAAGATGCAGAGAGATCTGATAGCTCAACGCCCAAAGAATTAATGCTATCGGAAATGACTTGATCGTCCATCATTCGAGAAGCTCTTTATTGTATACGGTCAAGTAGAAGAAGCTGGTATTGGAATAGCATAATGGTTTATATTGGAAAAATACGGCACTTTGGGCATTATTCTAAAGTTGTCTTTTTTACGCTTTTATGAATTTCCTATTCTTTTTATCTGGTATTTCCTGCAGTAGTCCCGAAAGTTACGACCTTCAACTTAGAGCTCTAGCTCTGTGTCCTTGGGCGGTCGCTTCAGTGCTTCCTATCAGGTGAACCTCTTGCCCTTTTCCCTACTTTTAACTTAATGAGTTGTTTACCTGTGAATAATACAATCAATTTTATAAATTTAACATCAGCTACATTTTTGATTTGATTGATTAATGATTCATCTTTCATCAGAAAAATCAAACAAGAGTTAGGAATGTTTGTTTGCCAAGCAGGATTTAGTTTAAATTGCCCGGCGGCGGTTGCTCCATTCCCAATCTGTGAAGTTATGTAGTAGTAATGGAGATTAATAAAAATATTATTTGAATGATTGTAAGTTTTATATCCTATGACCAGTTTTGCTTGACCTACCATCAATTAGACCTCACTGTAGTCATAAAAAGCACATCCTTTAACCGAGGATCAGATAGTATCGCGGTCAACAAACCGACATATGCCTGACGCACTCAGCCAGGTAAGACGTTGACCCTCAAGGGGTAACCAAGTGATTCGGCGTTGACGAGCTATTTGCTTGCTTATATTTTTACATATAAGGCGCATATTCGATTGTTTGTATATTTTATGATTTTGAGTTATGAAAACAATGTACGGGCAAGCGTGAGTTGATTTAAGTTTGATGATCCGTATGTGTTAGTTATATTCGTGCGGTCGGTTTAAAACCAGTGGGAGACTCCTTTGCACAGGATGCCGGCTATATTATGAGTACCACAACGGCGCCTTTTTCTACCGTGAAGCAGTATTGTGTAACCATTATTGAGTTTTCGTCTGTAGCTAGTGAAATTACGGAGCAAATGAGACTTAACATCTTATATCTCAAGGTGATGAGCGCAATTGTTCCTGAGCGGCACTGCATTGTAATGGGTAGGGCGTATCAATTACCATCAGCTGAGAGCTATTTCACACAGACGTACAAGCCAATCTGTTAATAACAAATAAACTCCTAGGTAAAGAGGCAAAGCCGCTATCCCAATAAATCGCCGAAAAAGCGCATAATTGAAACCATTTCTTGACGTTATATATAAAGCCTATAATTTTGCATTTCTTTACATCTTTTACATTTAAATTTTTTTATAGAGAGTGCAAAAAATAATCACACAAATTCCCCTAACTTTTAACAGTTGGAGCCATGTTAATTATTCAATCTAGATAAAAATTGTACGAAAATTTATAAATTATACTAATATTTAACATGTTATAGTTTTTTAAAAAAAATATTCATAAATTAAAAATGCTAATTCTGTATTAAAACTGTGGCGATCTTGTACGAGAGAGGTAACCTATAGTTCCGCTCGATTTCTCAAGGACGTTGGCTCGGTCCCCAGCCTTAATAATAATAATTCGTGTTTCGGTTTCGTTTAAAGAACCCTAAAATGATGGAGCAGTTTTAAAATCAGAACGTGTCGTAATCTCAGAGATATTGATCTTTGACGCTCTACCTGTCGTTTTTTGTTTGGGTCCTACCACCTACCTGGTGTTGGAACTTGATACATCCTTTGAAAGGGTAGGTCAGTGGCTGGTACATAATATTATAAATGATAACAGAACTGGTATATCGAGGTCTTACAAGTACAAAGGTACTATAGTGTTTTATAGTTTTGGAGCCCAAAATATAATACACTTAATATGGTATAAATCAAAAGTTACTTAAGTATTCATATTGGAAAAAATAACACGTATGACTCTATACATCGTAAAATATAAAATAATTATTATTATTTTAAGAAAATTTATTGAATTAGGCGTTACTTTGCGGAAATCCATAATTATAAAAATGATTTAAGTTTTCGTTAGTGTTAATTCCGCCAATATTTGTTTTCAAAACAATTCGACACGTTTTTCGCCTCTACACGAGGCATCCTCAGGACGTGTTGTCTCGCCAAAATCTGGCACGAGACTCAATTTGGAAACAAATATTGGCAGAATTAACACTAAAAAAACTTAAATCATTTGTATAAGTATTCTTTTAAATAAATATTTCAAGCTTCATCACGCAAATTCATGCAACAAAATTTCTTAAATAAAAAAAATATGAAAATATGTATTTAAAAAAATAAACCACACTCTAAAATCTAAATAAAGGTAGTATACGAACATCTTATTAACATTTAAAGTGTATTGTAGGGTAGAAGAATATAAAAACATTATATTTAACAACAAAAGCGGGCTTTTCGGTGACAGAATCACCACTTCTCTCGTTGTACACCTAGAGAAATGCGTTTTTTGCCTTTCAAGGAGGTTGATTTTTTACATTTGAAAACACCAGTGCCATTTTGAGATAATTTTAATCATCCTGTCTATGGCGTCACTTGCCTACGAGTACTTAAGGCGACACTAAATGCCAGCGTAGTAAAATAAAAATTAAAAAAATTGTCAAAAAAAATAAAAAAATATATTTAGGGGTCACCCTTATCATTTAGGGTATGAAAGTTGTTGGCCGATTCTCAGACCTAACCGATGTGCAAACAAAATTTCATACACATCAATTCAGCCGTTTCGCAGGAGTTTGAGAATTTTATATATTATAATATGTTCTAAGCGTGTAAAATGAGACACGAAAACCTCCCAATTGGGACGAATTATGACAGGCAGTAATGATTGTTTACACTTACGCGCTACTCACAAATACTATCTGTCTTCTTCTATCTAATTTATTCTTTTTAACTGGTGCGCGTAACACTTTTTTCGATTGCTTTCTTAGCAACACCCATATGTCTTAATGGACTTAATAAGGTCCATAGATAGAGAAGAAGTTATAAATGTATTATTCAAAAACTATTTTTGTAAGTATCACCTACCACCTCTCCGCAGCTCGGACATTAAGGCGACACTAAATGCCAGCGACCTTGAGCGATATGAGTTCACCGCTGCCGGCCCGCCATTAATGTAACAAAGACAATATTTTCAAAATTCTTGGGTGGAAAACAGTTTATATGCTTACAATCCTCGTTATTCACTACTAATCTGTATAAATCAACTTACACAAAAAAGTACAAGCTATAAGAATAACTTTTCTGAGAGAAGTACCAAAAAAATGCGTCACGCCATGCTAAAAAACTTGTTTAACTTCAAAGAAAAGTGGTAGTTCAAAAACGCTTGGCAGTGTTAACTATAACCAACAGCAAGCTATAGCAACCTACAAATAAGACTTAAGGATATGTGTAACAGGATTAAGTAGTGTTCATAGCTCGAAATGCTATACTTTCACCCCAAAACTTGTCTAAAAACCACCATGTTTGCGTGTTTTCTGCTTACTCTTCGCCTTAACGGATACGGTTCGGCGTGGGGCAAGTAGGTGTCAATGCCTGCGCTAGCGCGAGGCATATAAGTAATAATAATATGTTTATTTTCTCACAGACACTCAAAATTACAATACAACGAAAGCTTCAAAAATACAGGAGATACATAAGGTAATAACAGTTTTGGTTGTAGATCGCAGGTGCCTGTAATAAAATACTTGTAATACTGGTCACCAAGGTTCCACTTTTACACAGTTACTAAAAAGCTCTAAAAATCGAAATAACTATGTAGGTATTTTATTTTTATCATATTAAAGAGTAAAGGTAAATGTGTGTGTGTGTGTGTATGCATGAGAGGGAGACAGGGTATGTGTGTGTGTGAGAAAGTGTGTGCAACCATGCGTGCGAGAGAGGGTGTTCTCGGATAGGCGAGCTATCTATTCAAGACCTCCAGAAGTCCCTGTGTGTGACAGTCGGTTTGGAAAAGGAGCCATTCGTGTGCAATGGTGCTGCATTTGTACCTGTACAGACCATACAGACATAAGACCTTATGGAGCTTATTATAAAGGTACGGTCCCAGAAAAAAAAAGAAAGAATCTGCGAACATTATTCAGCGAAGTAGATTACATACAGGTTGTTTCGAAATCATATTATGGAAAATTGAGTCATTTAAGAGAATTTGTTTTGTTTTAGGGTTCCGCAGCCAAATGGCAAAAAACGGAACCCTTATAGATTCGTTATGTCTGTCTGTCTGTCCGTCTGTATGTCACATCCACTTTTTTCCGAAACTAGAAGAAGAAGTAGATGTATTCTGTGAACTGCATTGAGATTTTCAGACAAAAATAGAAAAAAAAAAACAATAAATTTTGGGGTTTCTCCGTACTTAGAACTGAAACTCAAAAATTTTTTTTCATCAAACCCATAATGTGGTATCTATATCTAATATCATTTTTGTCTGAACTGAGTAGTTTGCGCGAGGGACACTTCCAAAGCGGTAAAATGTATTCCTGTTGTTTTTTTTTTAATTACGAGCATTTTCATATTTATTCACCTTTTGAACCTTCTCTGGACTTCGACAAATAATTCAAGAACGAAATTAGCCAAATCAATCCAGCCGTTACCGAGTTTTAGCGAGAGTAATGAACAGCAATTCATTTTTATATATATAGATTGCCATTGCACATCCACACTATAAATGCTTTGAAGTTAGTTCAATCACAACCTTGCACTCTTATATAAACATTTTGATACTTGTATTAAATTTCATTGTTCCGCACATATTAATGTTATTGTACACTCTCGGCTGCACTTATGTAAGTTTATATTTATATAAGATTATACAATACTGGTTTATACAACAGGTGTCAAGCTGAAATACGTAATATTGTGTGGATTAGAGCAAGCTATGCGATATATGCGTTTGGTACTAGCAGGGGCGTGGATTGATTTTATGACCAGGTAGGCACTGTAGATGTAACTAGTCGTAGTTGAGCCTGGAGATTACTTACTTAGTTATTTCGAAAAATTTATGAGTTGGGATCAATAGAAGTTTGGTTATAAAATAACGGAACCAAATTAAACTAAATTAACTTGAACACTATATTTATTTAGATTTATAACGAGGTAGGCACTGCCTAATTGCCTATGTGATATGCACGCCCTTGGGTACTAGGGAAATCCAATCGCCGAACGTAAACATGAGGGCTATATTAGTATCGACCTTTTAATTTTAATGAAAAAATAAGGGATGAGACGAGCAATACAGTGCCGCTCAGAATTATTGAAAATGCCAAAAATTCTGAGCGGCATTACAATTTCGCTAGTCACCTTGAGACATAACATGTTAAGTCAGATTTGCCCAGTAATTTCACTAGCTACGGCGCCCTTCAGAGCGAAACATAATAATGCTTACACATTACTGCTTCAAGAAAGAAATAGGCGCCGTTGTGGTACCTATAATCTAGCTGGTCTTAGCACCGGGCAAAGGAGACTCCACTTAAATTTCTTAAAAAGATAGGTCAGGCCTTAGATACAGATCATTGTATTGTATGGCCCATGTTCTATTCCAAATTCAAATAGTTATTCATATTCTTTGAACGTTTACTCCTAAATAAATCACAATACATAACAAATCTTTAAGCGACTTCTGTTGTTGGCCAAGCCGATGTTAAGGTGCTCGTCGACTAGTCGTACAACTCACGTGATTGTGGGTTTATTTTTGAGGGTCTAGCGCTCAAATTCAAAGCCGTATGAATTTTCGAGACTTTACATTTACTGGCACACACGGCAATTATTTTCATATAAACCCAAAAAAGCTATGTAAATCGAAATCAAATCAAATCAAAATCTCTTTATTCATGTAGGTCACGGAAATGACACTTATGAATGTCTTAAATATATTTTTCTTATTGAATCTACCGCTACTTCGTAAAGGGTTGAGGTAATGAGAAGAAGTAGCAAGAAACTCATTGCCCAAACTCGTTATAATAAATACTAAACGAATAAATAGCTTTTGAGTTTGAATATAATATATATATATATATATGTAATGTGTATGTGTACTGTATAACAAACAAACACATAATACAATGTTAAAAACTATATTAGTTATCAATATAAGAAACACAGTTCACTGAACCGGAAAATATTGGCAGATAAACAAAAGTGATGATATAGTGCGGCGCGGATCACCTCGCACGATGGTTCGCACGCTTGTGCTAATTGTGTGCGAAATGTATGTAAATAATGCGTATGACGTCACGAGCGACGTCACGCGTTCTCGGTATGGCAACGGCCATTGAATAAAGATAAGTTAGGTAAGTGCATGTGAGCGTAGGATTACCATCCGTCCGGATTATTCCGGACATTTCCGGACTTTTAGACTGTAGTCCGGATTGTCTAGTACACTGACTAGTATACTTTAGTTATTTCCATAGCATTATGTCCTATGGTATATTGCTATGGGGCAACGCTGCCGATATTAATAAAATATTTGTGCTGCAGAAGAGGGCTATTCGCGCTATTTATAACCTAGGTCCTAAAGAATCATTGAGAGCAAAATTCAAAGAAATTAACATCTTGACTGTTGCTTCTCAATATATTCTTGATAATGTAATGTATGTTCATAGTGAATTTGCCAGAAACTGTCATAACCATAATGTTAACACCAGGAACAGACATAAACTTATGATGCCTACTACTCGGCTAAGTCGAGTTAGTAAGTCATTTGTGGGGCGATATACATGCTTTTACAACAAGATCCCGGAAAATTTTCAAAACAAAAGTATTACGTTATTCAAAAGAATTGTTAAAAAACGTTTGTGTGGTAAAGGTTACTATAACATAAATGACTTTCTTAATGATACCACAGATTGGGAATGGAGTGACCGTCCTCAGGCTATTAAATAATAAGTTAATTGTACAATATTACTTTGTAAACATATTTATTCGATGAAAAAAAAAGCCCGCTGAGTTTGTTGCGCCCATTCTTCTCAGGTCTGAGGCATTCATTTTGGAATGGGTGGTAGTTTTTGACTTTCAATAAGTGATGTCACATCCTATTTTGAATAAAAATATTTTAATTTGTGTCCGACCATCTAACTTATTCGAATTTTATTTTTAATTATGGAATATAATAAAACAATAAATAAAATAAAATACCCTTTATTATTACTACTTACTTAATTTTTTATTATAAATAAAACTTAAACTAAATTTCGACTAAGGCCTCCTCTAATGACTTCCACTTTATTCGGTCTCTAGCTACTCTCATCCAGTCCGGTCCTGCTATCGTTTAAAAGACATCTTCCCACCTTCTAATCTGTCTACCTTTCCATCGTTCCCCGTCTCTTGGATACCATTCTGTAACGGTTTTTGTCCATTTCTCTTTCTTGCTTGTGACACATCTTGTGTGCGTTTTAGAATTTTGTCTGACTCTTAATGTTCTCTCGAACTTTACTTTGTCGCGTCTCCTAATAATTGAATATACATAGTTATAAAACTACATGTTAACTAGTATCAAACAAGTCTGTTATCTTTACGAGAAACGAAATCTAAACGAGTTCATCTTAAAAGTCCGGACTATAATGAATTGTCAGGACTTTAAATTACTACATTACCCTAGTCGGGGGCACGAATGCTGTTGCTTCTCATCAGGGAGGCACCGCCCGTCACTCACCAATGGTTTTTTCGGTTTTGTCTGATTTCATAATGCCCGTTTCGTCCACGCTCTTACCGCCGGAAAACATCATGAGGTCACCCTACATACACTCGAAGCTTTTCAAAGATAGCGTGAACAATTTTCCAACTGGCTCTGGGCGTTCAAGGGTGTGAAACCATGTTGTTCTCACGCAATAACATACATATTGGTCGGCGAGTTGCGCAAAATACCCCGCGAATAGCCCGAGTGTAAGACGTAGCTGTAATGCACACTAAAGTAATAAACCTGGCCTCTTGTCATGCGTTGCTTGACAGAAGAGGCTCTATCTAAACGTATATATTATGTAAGGCTAACAATAAAGTAAAAAGCTGCTTTTTTTGACATATCCAACAGACTACTTTAAAGTCAATTAATATGTATATATATATTTTTTGTATAACATAAAGTAATGTTAATTTATTTGTTTCAGGTACCTATTGTCCATATTTATTATCGTCGTGGTAAAATGTAAGTTGGTTCTATATATTCTGAGCTAGCTGGCGGCGGTAATTTCTCACAATTACGTACAAAACAGAAATAAAAATCCTTAAAAAAGGACACGATTTACGTTGGTACGTTAAAAGCATTTATTGCCAATTTGTCAGTCGATACGCTGCGTAGAATGTGGAAGGACATAGAACTTATAAAACAACAGATTGAGCGCCGCAATTTATTAAAAACATTGAAAGCCAAAACTTGATAAATACGAAGGAGACTGAAATCGTAGTTGTTTTAATTTCCTTGCTTTAAAGATTTCTTTAATAAAATCGAAAGTTTCATCTGATATATAAATTTCAAAATTAAATTAAATATTTTTTATTGGATTTAAACGCGTGTAATTGTAACTATGTTTTATATTAGTTTTTTACAAAACTCTCTCAACCCTAGTCCCCTTGAAACAGTGCTGGAAACGTCGGGTTAACTAAAATAATATAAAAATGCAACAACGCAAAAACGAATGTAAAAACTAAATTACAAAGGTACAATTACACGCGTTTTAATCCTTTAAAAAGTATTGTAGTTAAAGTTGTAACACTGCGAGTGTTAATCACAGAAAATATTATTAAATGTCATAATGTCAACGCTCTGTCTAAAGTTATTCATCAGGCATGATACGATATAAAATTCCTCCCATGTCGTATGTTTTCAAGTACAGTGCGCATAAATGGCGAAACAATGCGGAAATTCTGATCGTACTTAGTGCTGCGTAGAAGCAAAACCTTTATATATTAAACTTGTTTTGTTTTATTTGTAGCTACATTCATTATATATAGGTCATGCACTTTATTTACCTTCACGCTAGTCCCCGAAGGGAAGGCAGATAGGACAGAATCTTAAGTGTTACTGTCCTTACACATACTGTTATTAATAATAAATGTTATAATCTAAGCAAAATCTAAGTGATACGACAGTAACAGCCTGGAACTAGATTATGATTATTTTATAACAATAGCAATGCCAGTACAATATTGTATATTTTATTAAAAAGAGCGCAAAAAAAGAATGCTGGGAGAGTTTATTACGCCGCTTCTCTCAGTGCGCCATTTGTTTCCGTAGAGGTAGTAGTATCTAATATGTTAGAAATGACATCAATAAGAATTCTAAAGGAATCAATTTTGAGAAAATAAATGCCTTGATGCCTTTTAATAAAAGCGAAGTTAAATATTCCAAGATTATTTTTTTTATCCCTATCTTACCTTTGTCACTACAGAATTACTTGACAGATAGAAGTAATTTTAAACTTGGAGTAATTTTACAGTGCCTTTATTAATAATACAGTAACTGTCTACCCTAACCCCTGATGCTGTTGGGTTTTCCTGGATATTCTTTCATTTATGACATTGTGGCAACCTACTAACTTCAATGAATTGATGATTTGACTTATTGATAATGTGAGTAACACACAAAAAGAAGCCCTAAGTGAGTATGATAAAGACGAGGAGGAGTTAACTTCTATTTTGTCAATCGCCCAGCCATTATCAGTTGTAAGTGAATTAAGACGCCTTGCAGCTTCTTTAAGGCGACACTAAATGCCAGCGACCTTGAGCGATATGAGTTCACGGCTGCCGGCCCGCCATCTATGTAACAAAGCCAATATTTTCAAAATTCTTGGGTGGAAAACAGTTTATATGCTTCCAATCCTCGTTATTCACAATCAATCTGAATAAATGAACCTACACAAAAAAGTACAAGCTATAAGAATAACTTTTCTGAGAGAAGTACCAATAAATGCGTCACGCCATGCCAAAAAAACTTGTTTAACTTGAAAGAAAAGTGGTAGTTCAAGAAGGCTCGGCAGTGTTAACTATAACCAACAGCAAGCATTAGCAACCTACAAATAAAACTTAAGGATATGTGTAACAGGATTAAGTAGTGTTTATAGCTCCAAATGCTATACTTTCACCACAAATTTGTCTAAAAACACCATGTTTGCGTGTTTTCTGCTTACTCTTCGCCTTAAATCAAAGCAAATACGCAAAAGTTAAATTGTGTTGAAAATCTTTTAATTGGTAATGCATAAAAATCTAGATCGTTATATTATGTAGCACGTTTTATTTCCCTATCCCGCATAATACGCTTTCTCGCTTAAGGCTGGGGACCGAGCCAACGGCCTTGAGGAATCCAGCGGAGCTAAGTTACCTCTCCCGTACAAGATTGCCATATTTTTTTAGAGTTAATTTATTGAATTGAGCGTTACTTTGCTTTTAATTGGAAATCCATACTTATCCAAATGTTTTGAGTTTTCTTTTATTTTGTTGCCTCTACACGAGGCATCCTCAGGAGATATTAACTCGATAAACTTAGTCTCGTGCCAGAAGAGTTCATAGAGTCAAAGCATTTGGACATAATTTTTTATTCAAAATTAGAAGCATTTTTAATGCCATGCAATTTTTTTTTAATTTATTACAAACATAATACAATTTTCTGTACAATTATTATCTATAATATTAATGTACTTATTTTTTGTGAAAATAAAAGCTTTATATACACCGTTATGAAATGCTTTTTAACTATGTGCTATTTTGGCTATTTCTTGGGGTAGCGGCCTTAAGACGCGTTGTTAACCTGTAAAGTAGTCTTACCCGCAAACTGCAGACTTTCGATAGGCCGATAGTTTGGTTGAGTTCGGCTGTTAAGTGCGCACACTGGCCCGACTAAACAGTTGGGTCTGTGATGAGTGCGCACACTAGACAACTATCGGCCGACAGTTTTAGGGACGATTCGCTATTAGTTTTAAATCGGCTATTGATGAGTCTGGCCGACTAAACAATCGGTGGTGTGCGCGCCTAGAAGAGCGCTGTACTGATTTAACAGTCGGCCGATAGTTTGCTGACGGTTCAGTTTGAAGGCAATCGTGTAGCCGATCAAACTTTTTTGTCGGCCAATACCGAATCGTTATAATGTGCGCACTCTCATACATCTTCATACTGATTAAGAAACCGACCAAACTATCGGCCAATCAAAAGTCTGCAGTTTGCGGGGTCTCTTAAGCGGGTTTTACTATTTTATTTTCTAATACAAAATGGCCGTTATTAAGTATGCATAGTAAAATGACTTTATCTTTCTTGTAGAGTAATTGAAATGCTCTTTAAAATATCAAAGCACATATCGCAATTATATTTCTATATAATAAATATTTTAAATTTTCTGATAATAATTGCGATTTCCGGTTTCATCATAGTTTTTGTACACATTCGTTGAGGGGTCTGACTACATTTGACCTTGCCGCAGCCCGTCGAGAGATTCACAGAATATGTTATCTTATCTTAGTACTGGGTTCAATAAACTCTATGTACTTAAGCTGTTTTAAATGGCAGGTTAGAGCAACGTTCATTAAATAGTTATTTCTGTGTTTTATTACAGATATTTTTATTGGGTTTGGTTATTTTCTGAACTGGGTTTATTCGGTTTTACCTAGGTACATAAGTGGTGCAAAACTTTTATTTTGAGGAAATTAACTGATGTTGGTATAAACACGCTTAGGGGGCGTCCATTAATTACGTAAAATCTTCTAGGGGGGAAGGGGATCAAGCTAAATCTCTCCAAATCTCACTTACGGCCGTTCCCAATATACTATATCTACAGATAGAGATAAATTACTATCTTCTACTGTCAGTTATAAGCTATCAATAATCTGAAGCTGTCCCAATATACCCGATAAGTCATTCTTATCGCCTTATATTGGGACGCGTGAATTGCAATTTCCATACAAACTTCTATCGATGGTAATTTATATGTCATCCCATTGATAGACAGCGTGTACGGATAAGGTGAGTTACCGTCGATAAGTTTATTGGGACAGAAAAGTCAATGATAGTTACGATTTTTTATCTCAAGTAAGAGATAGACTGAATATTGGGAACGGCCGTTAGTGGGGTCTTGGCAAATATCACGTAATTATTTGTGGAGCAAAAAACGGTCTAACATATGCATGAGTCTCCATGGACTGTATTACAATAAATCTTTCCTTAATTATTTGCTTAATATTCCTTTTTTTTATTTTATGATTGTGATTTTAAATCATCGGTCATTTTCACAAATACTGGTCTTTAACTTCAATATAAGTAATAGAAAAAGTGGTTTATTTTTCTCAATAATCCAACACGATTGCAGCCAAAACATAAATTTTATATCATAAAGAATCTCGCGTGATATTAGCGGTCCCCCTTGGGAAAATCTTACGATATCTCACCAAGGGTCAGGTTCGAAAAATTCTCAAAAATGCCTCACGTAATTAATAGACGCCCCCTTATACAAAGAATTGAAAAGGAAAATAGAAATATAGGTATGCGGTATATCCGTGTTTTAATTATGCAAATACAGAAACAAACAAATAAGAGTTTACAAAGTTGTATACCTAGGAAAGACTACATCCTTGAATAAAAAATAGATATTATGTCACGCAGACGTAAATATTTTACCCAACATTTAATGCAACTCCGATGGAGATTGTAGCCGCGGCCTTGAAAAGGTAAATACACCGACCAACCAACGGGTTTAACGTCCCTATTATCCTCTTACAAAGTCGAATATTCTAGAACTTTCGAGCGAAGGATATCCTCACAGCTGTTGATATATCAAATGTTAATAACTTATAAGGTTCAAGTGAAGGCTATGTGGCAGCTGGATTGATAGGTATACATACTTACTATACAGTTACATTTTTATGAAACGAATAGAACAGAATTAATATTTAGAAAATAATGCAAAAACAAACATTTCGTCGGTTTACGGACTTCGAGGAGGACTTCGTACTAACGAGGATAAGTTTTCGCAATTCGGGGAATTTACTGCCCCACCGGCCATCTGTCCGTCGTGTACGTGCGTTGCCGGAATCAAAGATAGAAGTATGTTCTAAATGAAGTATCTCTTAATATATAAATGTTATTGCTAATATACAAATACATAAGTTTCATCTTAATATATATAAATATTTTGTCCTGATGTTTGGTTCATAAAAACAGTATTTTATTAATTATATACAGAACAACGTCTGTTGGGTCAGCTAGTATTATATGTGTATTAGGGCTTCCAATCCCGCGGCCTGAATTCAATCTCGGTATTTGCGGGTCTACGAATATACATACCGCGGGATCTCGGTATTTGCGGAATTCCGCATATTAAAAAAATGTACATTTAAGGCATATAAAGCAATGAATTAATCAACTCCACATTTATTTACGTACATATATATTACTATTAAAATGAGATCAATCAAATTATACCGTTTTTTCACAAACATAACAATAACAAATTCCGAATAAAAACAAATCAAAACAAAAGAAATCGTTTTCAAAAAATTCACAAAGAAAATTATTACTTAACTATTAAGTTTGTCAGCTTTTAATTTTAACTGAAAAGATTTCCGAAGGAAACACAACATGTCCAAACTGTCGTCTGCCAAACTACTGCGTATCTTAGACACAATATAGCCTGCAGTAGAAAATGCCCTTTCTGCTTCCACACTTGTTGGCACTTTTTTTCAGTCTCGTAATTACCGCGTATCCCGCGCCCCAAATCCCGCATCACGCGGGATTGGAAAATGGCGCGGTATCCCGCAATATTCCGCAACATCCCCGTATTGCGGGATTGGAAGCCCTAATGTGTATTAGTGTTTCTTATTCGGGATCCCTTAAACGACAATTAGTTAACAATAACGCAAGATTTCATTCTATAATTCTATCTTGTAATATTTTCCCCTCGTGCTTGTGCCCAAAGAAGTTATCATTTAAATAAAATTATGTTTTCTCCCAGTTTCTACAATTCCAAACAAATTTAAGTCGGTGGTATATAGATTGGCATATTTTAAGACATCAAATGAAATTCTCGGCGTTTTAAAGTTCTCAACAGCAGTTCTATGAAGCCCCTTCAATTCTGCTGAGGTTGTAAAACAAAAAACAAAATCCGCATTGATTCATATCAGAACGGATTTGCCTTAAGTGAACCTAGACTTTATTACTTTCTACAGCTTAAAAAACCTATTTGTTCATGAGGGTTTGATTTTTATGGAATAGGAGGACAAACGAGCGTACGGCTCACCTGGTGTTAAGTGATCACCGCCGCCCACATTCTCTTGCAACACCAGAGGAATCACAAGAGCGTTGCCGTCCTTTTAGGAAGGTGTACGCGCTTTTTTTGAAGGTAGCCATGTCGTATCGTCCCGGAAACACCGCACAAGGAAGCTCATTCCACAGCTTCGTAGTACGAGGAAGAAAGCTCCTTGAAAACCGCACTGTGGAGGACCGCCACACATCCAGATGGTGGGGATGATATCCATACTTGTGGCGTGTCGTGCGACGCGAGGGTGGAATGAAGGGATGATTTATGAATGCTTTTTAATGGAACAAGAATATTCTGTTTCTTAGATTAAGGATTGCTCTCTGCTGCGCTCTACCTAAAAACCGTACTACCTAAGAACAATGGCTTTTTTATTACGACAACTATTAGATGCTTGCGTGCGTAGCATCTTGACACTCAGTGGCATCTTTCAAATTTAGTAACATACGTTTCGTGTTATTTTATATTGAAATAAATAAAATATTAAACACTTACTGATGATATGTGATCCCAGTGTCTTTCTTATTTGTTGTTGTATTCTTTTTACAAAGTTCTACTACGCAATCCGGCATTTTAGTTTCAATTATTAGCAAAGTTTAACAGAACATGTGGCACGTCAACGTCACACATTGTTCGAGACTGGCTCGAGTACGCCCACTTAGTAGTATTAGTTGCCGCACTTTGGGATTATGCCTGCGGTATCTAGTTGGAGCGCAGCGGAGACCAATCCTTAATCTTAGATTCTGTTTATTCAAATTTATTCTATATAGCAGTATACCAGTGGGAATATGCTAGTGAGAGGCTCCTTTGCACAGGGTGCTAGATTATGGGTACCACAACATTAATAGTTTATTAGTAAGCATTACTGTGTTTCGGTCTGAAGGGCGCCGTAGCTAGTGAAATTACTGGACAAATCAGACGTAACATCTTATGTCTCAAGGTGACGAGCGCAGTTGTAGTGCCGCTCAGAATTTTTTGGGTTTTTCAATCATTCTGAGTGGCGCTGCATTGTAATGGGCAGGGCGTATCAATTACTATCAGCTGAGCGTCCTGCTGGTCTCGTCCCGTATTTTCATAAAAAAAATTTAGATTATTGTACACCTACTCAGGGGATTAATACAAATTTTAAAACATTTCTGGAATGAATATTTTTACTGCCTTGAGCTTTTATAGATAGGTTTTTATTTTCAAGGAACCTTTCGTAATTATATTCATTGAATAAATGTTTTCAAAGCATAATATATTAATGTATATTAATCCCCCGTGTAGGTACTATATTTTTTTTAGGTACTGGAGCCCTATTACCAAAATCGAAGTACGAAGTTTCGGTTGACGTTCGGAAGATCGCAGCGAAGTTCGCGATTAGACATTTTGTCTTTCGTTAACCTTATTCCCAAATTCACTTGTCATTTACTTTTTATGGTTATGTCTGTGACTATTCGCATCCGAAGTACTTTGGTAAAAGGATTTAATTCGAAGTTCGTCGTTCGTTCGTTTCGGAACGAAACTTCGGCTTTCTATTTTGGTAATAGACCCCCGAATCTAAAAATACAACATTCGGTCCACAACAGTTAACAGCCCTAGTAACTCCGTACGTACAGAGAGCCCGACGATGATAGCTGATTAAAAACATCTCTTCGAATCTCGATAGCACGTGTTCGGGCGAGGAATGTTTGATAATATCGGTATCTGTTGTCTCCGAGAAATGCAGGTGATTTCTGTTCACGGAACACATTGTCAGTCGTAGTAACTATCATATTACATCTAGATACAACAAGTATTAGCAGAATATCAAAGCTATGAACAGCATGGGACTAGATTGTGATTATTTTTTAGGTATACTATAGGTCTAGATAGACTGTGGCAGCTGTGAACACGTCAAAAAATAGCGGCGACCTGTTAACCTCTATTATCAGCAACACACGCGCACTAAAACAAAACGATTGACGTATCTCTCGTGTACACTAAAGTAATAAACCTGACCTGTTGTCATGCCTTGCCAAACAGCAAGAGACTAGACGTTTAAATTATCTAAGATTACTTTATAGCAATTGCAATGTGACAATACAATATTGCATAATATGTATTTTTAATAAAACTGCGCAAAATAAGAATACTGGGATTTGCTTGTGCCGTTTCTTCTCTATGAGGTTGGTAGTGCTTTTGTTGACATCAAAAAGTATTCGTTTGTTTTTTGTCATCAAAATATTTGTGCAGGCTCCGGTATTGGGGAACTCTATCAGTGCCAGTGGGAGGCTCCTTTGCACAGAATGCGTGCTAGATTATGGGAACCACAACGTCCTTTTTCTGCCGTGAAGCAGTAATGTGTAAACCTTATTGTGTTTCTGGTGAAATTACTGACCTAATGAGACTTAAAATCTTATTTTCAAGGTGACGAGCGCAATTGTGGTGTATGTCGGTCAGAATTTTTATGCAGAACATATCAATAAACGTCCTACTCGTCTCGTCCCTTATTGTCATAAAAAAAGTGCGTTAAGTACTGAATTGTCGCAAAATATATAATAAAAGTCTAAAACTTTCAACAAGAATCGAATCAGCAAGAAAGAAAGAAGATTATAGCATTTTTGAAGCCTTTGATTTTTGTGCTCTTAAATTAAGTCACTCTCAATTTTAGTATGAATGTCTCATTTATTTTATGACGTATATGTCCAAGAGTGATCACTTAATATCTAGGAAGCGATGTCTATGCTTCCATAAAAATCAAACATTTCAACCCGAGCACGAAGCCAACTCAATACACTCCACTTTCATTGAATTCTCGAAAGACCTGTTGAACACAAAAAGCTCAGGTACAATTTAAAAATATCCAAAATTAGAATACCTCAGCAAAAAATCGACCCCAGTATTGAAAACACGTGTTTCCGATCGGTACAAGTGAGTCACAAACGGAAACCGTAATAAATGCGGGTACTTACTTGGCTCTTTCAATTTGTTGTAACTACCGAAATAGCCCATCTACCCCGAGTCTTCGATATTAATTGAGACAAGTGAATGTTTTTGCTAAATTGTGTTTTATTACAATGGAATAAGTACTATCCTATATACACATGCAGTGTTGTCGATAATGTCGGTTATAACTTTTTTTTTTAATATTGACACACTTTTTACACAAATTATCTTGCCCCAAATTAGGTATACAGCCTGTGTTATGGGTTGCAAGACAACGATATATTTAATACAATATACTTAGTTAAACATACATAAATACATATAAACATCCATGACTTGGAAACAAACATGCATATTCATCATATAAATTGCTTGCACCTACCGGGATTCGAAACCGGGACAGAGCTTAGTAGGTAGGATCGCTAACTACTCGGCTATACAGGTCGTCAAACTCAACTTATACTGCGAAAACTACTGAACCGATCGGAATAATACTTATACTATAAGATACAGAGTCTTTTGGAGGTTTTGTGTATAAAAATATATTGGTGATTACTTTTCCGGAACCTATATTTTTGAAGTGAAAACACCTTAACCGCCTTGGCATCTTATAGGCGTCACCGACATGCTCATGACTAAATATACGCGTTAAATACATAATAAAAAAATTAGTATAAATGTTTACAGTTAAGATACTTTTTGGATGCGTGAAATTCGCGAGTTCGCGTCACCGAAATGCTTGTATCAGCTAATAATTCAGTAAAATTTACACATTTTTGGTTAAGTCACTTCAGCTCTGAATGATATTCGACACGTCTGAACTTGTAGACTTAATCTACTTGTTTACAACTAAGTGTCATATATTTTTGCTTACTATTCTGATTTGAAAAAGAAAAGTAAGCAAAAAAATGCAAGAAGCATATTTATTGCAACAATATTTTAAGTAAATCCAGAAATTTATTGTTTATGGTTTAAGAATCTTTGATTCTCATAAGAATAAACAATTAAGTAACTTAAAAGTAGAAAGTGGGTAATTTCGTATATTAAGTGAAATTTTCATTTTCCACCTATAAGGTATCATCATCATCATGCTTATTATAATTCTAATGAAATCGCTTCAATCTGACGATTTGAATTAATCTTAAATACAAAACTTCTTTAGCGGCGTTGAGCACTTTTCTTGGGATGGGTATAAAATTTTAAACTCGCGTCAGGACACGTGACCTGATCGAAAATACGTAAGTAGTAAATTTTCTTGTAACTTCTGCCGGCGCTCCCGGACTGCAAACTAAGCTGAAGAAGCTTCTGTTCCACAGAACATGCCGCAAATTACACCAAGTGTAGTAAAACATTCATTCAGTTCAAGTTTGATTCGGACATTGTCTTTAAGCACACTTTTGCCGTTACGCAAGCAGACTGGACGATTGACCATAAATCCTTTTACCAGTGGGAGTATCCTTTTCACGGAATACCGGCAAAATTATGGGTACCACAACGACGTTATTTTTAAACCGAAGGGCGCCGTAGCCAATGAAATAACTGGGCAAATCTTAACATATTATGTGTCAAGGTGACGAGCGCAATTGTAGCTCCACTGAGAACTTTTAGGTTTCTTAAGAATCCTGAGCAGCACGCATTGTAATGGGCAGACCCTATCAAATTACCATCAGCTGAACGCAGTGTTCGTCTTGTCGCTTATTTTTATTAAAAAAAATGTGTATAGAACGTCATCGCCCATGGAGGGTCCGTAGCTACTACCTAAGTCGGTACTGGCTAGGAGCCGATCTAATTCCTAGGCAGCAGATATGTTTGAAGCGTTTAAGCAAAAAGCAATCATATTATCGTGAACTAAATGTCAAATAATGTCAAGAAAAATCATGTTATTAAATTGTCATATGACTCATCCTACTAATATTATAAATGTGAAAGTTTGTATGTCTGGATGTATGTTTGAACTTCTTTAACGCAAAATCTACTGAATAGATTTTGATGAAACTTTACAATAATATAGCTTACACACCAGAATAGCAAATAGGCTATAATTTATATTAAAACTATAGTGTGTATTATACAAAGTATAAAAGAAGTGTGATTGTTGCTAATGAATACAACTAGCGCCATCTCTTATCAACTAGCTAGCAAAAGATCAATACAATTTATATGGCAAAACAACGTTTCCCGGGTCAGCTAGTAAAATATAAAAACCTAATGATATTCAAGGAAATGGACTAGCAAGACACGTGACTAACATGTAATCTCTCAAAATATATCCTTACATAATATAATCGTTCTCGGAACAATACGCCGAATCGACTACTAGTGATTGACAGACGCTATCGATGTTTTGACATGACATCGAAATTGGAATTACCGAGACTCGATTTTGCAACGCTTATTCAATCAAATCCAATCATTTGCCCGTTGCCTAAGCTGTTTTTGATGTCAAAGTGCAGGCTACTTAATTACTTCCGCTTTGGTATCGAGGTTGTGTTAGAGTTATTACAGAATTTCTTAATCATGGCAACATTACATGCCTTCCATTTTAAAGCTTTAAATAATGTTGTTGGGCGAATATAAATCTTGCAAATTATGTTAAATAAAATTTGCAAATTATGTAAGTAATTTAATAAATTAATTTTATATAACTGTATTAATCATATTTTATCTTAACAATTTATTATTTTTAAAGTGAGATACACCTCATTTATTGGATTAGTTAAATAAAATGATTATTTATGAAGTTGCAGGTTCGATCCCGCATCATTCATAAATTTTGGTTACAAATTTAATTCAATATTTTTTATCTTTTTTATCCGTATGAAGTCGGGACCAGCTAAGAGTATTATTAAATAGTAGTACTTAAATGTAAATAGTTAAATCAGAACAAATTATTGCCATTTTCCAAAGCAATATAAACTGGAAAATATTTCGTTTTATTCTCTTAGTCGTTTTGGGTAATCATCAAAACGGTTGGAGCAATTTTTGTTTTTAAAAAAAAATAAGAATAGTTGAAGAAGTAGAGGCCAAAGGCACATATTTTTACATATTACCAATGGCATGTGATGACGCCGGCCTATACTCTCTTTGAGAGCGTTGCCGACCTTGAAAACACTATCTAGCCGGTGAGAATCGACTCGGGGACACTGTGGTGAGAGTCAATTGCGCTACCGATTGTTTTTAATGATAAAATATTACACCCGTAAGCTTGCCAGGAAAACAAGCTTACGCCGGCAAAGCACGGTCGGCCGATCATCAATAATATATCTGTCCTGTGGATGGAGCACGTTACGATTTTCAATACCTGTCGAAACCGACACTGACAGCGGCTCTTTCGTTAAAAAACTCGAAGCAAACGCGTCGTCGCGTCGGACCACAGAATATTTAAATATCGTCTGCCACAAACAATGGTCGGCAACCCACCGCTTTGTTATGCTAAGCGGAGCCCCGATTCGTCGGAACCGGTATCGATAAGTGCGGCCTATTGTTCGCACATCCCTATTATTATAATTTAATTAAGGTACGTGGGACGCTCGGCTTACCCAGTTGTTGGGTTATGTTTAGTACGTAAGTTTTCATTAGTTTTATAAACTAAAAATTTCTTCATCTGACATTTTAAAACATTCTTTAGTTTGATTGATACTAAGAAATCCGCTACCAATACCACAGGGGCGCTTTGAAGACCCAACACTATCGTCGTGGCTTAAAAAATCGTTTAGTTCTGGTTGGTGACGACAAAATACTTATTAATTTAAAGTATTTCTGTACATAAACTTTCGCGACTAAATAACTTCATAGATTTAGATACAATTTAGTATAGGAAGGTTATCAATTTTGAGAGTTCCCGAGAGAGTGCTATGTATCTAACCGAATTCATACTACATTAGCTTACAAAACATTAAAACTCAACATATTATAGCGTATACAAGTAATCATTTATATAATTAAGCCTAGAATCGTGACACATATTTTTAATAAGTTAGTACAAAGCAACTATGCCCTAGTTATTGCAAACCATGGGCTTTTGAACGCTACACGCGCGCACATTCAGTGATTTTTTACATTTCGCTTGGCAAGTGTTGCAATTAGTTTAATTTCAAGACATTTATATATGTATACTAGCTGACCCAGCAAACGTATTGCCGATATTAAAATCGCGATACAAAAGTAACTTTTGATCGTAGTTGGGTGAGAATTTGAAGTTGTATGTATTTTTTTAATGCTGACTCATATGTTGGACAAATCGTGTTGACCACCCTTAACATTTAGGGGGATGAAAAAAAGATGTTGTCCGATTCTCAGACCTACCCAATGTGCACTCAAACTTTCATGAGAATCGGTCAAGCCGTTTCGGAGGAGTTCAAAGTTTAACACCATGACACGAGAATTTTATATATTAGAGATATTATGCGCTCGTTTGTCCTCTTCTTAAAAAAGGTTGTAATTCAGCACGCAAAGTCCTTATAAATGTCTATTTCCATAATATAAATATAAATTGTCTTGAGTAAAACAAATATTTCATTGTGTTGCATTAAAAGAATATTCTACGTCTAGATAATAATTCCTGTTGAATGAATTCATCGAAACAAAGAACACGTCACTCTGTCACACGTCAGCTGTCAGAAACTCATCCCCGCTAAAAAATCCCGCTCTGTCAGTCTCCGTCTCTGTAGTAATTAAATAAAACAAGTAGTTATTGAGTCTTTTCAAGTATTTTTATTTAATTAATCCTTCTAAAACGGAAAGAAATATTAAAGTATTAAGTGGCGTTTTCTATATTACATCAACATTCATAAACAACACACAAATATGATTCACATAAAATCTAATTATATCCTAACACGGCAAGGTGAAGCTTAAGTAAGCTCAAGGAAAGTTCCCCGGCCAGAGTAAATTCGTGAATTGTGATAAATCTAAACAAATACGCGGGAAAAATCCCTTGAAAATAATCCCCGCGGAGGATTTCTATCGCTCTAAGCCGACTGTTGTTTTCTTAGAATTTCTTATTGTTTTATCGTAAAGGTGCACGCACACTTGTTGCTTGATTAGTAGTTGTATCGAGGAATAAATATTATCAATGAATTGAATTAGTTCCAGCGAGCCAAACCCTCGTAGGGCTATGCTTGGAGTTTCCCTGCGAGATCGAATCAGAAATGAGGAGATCCGTAGGACACCCAAAGTCACTGACATAGCCTAAATGATTGCGAAACTGAAGTGGCATTAGGCAAGGCACATAGTTCCACGGACAGATGGCCGTTGGGGCAGCAAAGTCCTCGAAAGACGACCACGGGTAATCGCGTTAGTAAAATACTATGCTCCGAGTATATTATAATAATATAATAATTCGCAATATATAAATAAACCTTTAACGAAGGCATGCTTAGGCTTTAAAAACTAGCTGATTTGGGGTGCAACATCAAAGACATGAAGGGGTAAATCACCACTAATTGACCCCCCAGGCCGTTGAAGAAAGAGAGAAAAGATGAGGTTCCGGAAAATGCCTAATCTTTACATTTAATAAGATCGTTAGTGTTTTGGGTCTGTACCTACCAATTTATAAAAAAAAACTTTATACACGTTGCACTTGTATGTAACTATAGGGAAAAAATTGTTTTCAGAATTCATGCTTCTTCTCCCTCAGCGCTCCATTTACACCCGAAGCGATAGTAGTGTTAGAAATAAGATCAAAAACAATTCTATAGGCATCAATTTTGAGAAAATAAATGCCTTTTATGCCTTTTCATGTCAGTTTCTTCGAAACGGATAAATTTGAATACAGTTTTCAGTTATCTATTGTAGTAAACTTCCGATAAAATTTAGTTTTTGGATCATTCCACTACGTTCACCAATACAAATTAATTTAATTGATCAAACTACTCGTGTGATTCACAGGGTCCACTAGTATATAAATAGAACTCACACAGCTATATTATGAGTAATAAGTGTCTTATTTATATTCAAGCCTTTATCATCCCAGTCGCGTACTACTAGACTCTTGTCACGCAAGCAGACATCTTCCGGGTTAACTTGCAGATTGTTTTATTCCAGCCAACGGATGAACATATCAATTGTTAGCAGATAATAATAGCCATTCATAACGCATAACCAAGTTAATTTATATCAATTTAGAGTCATCTCACAATTTTCGCTAGAATTGTGATGTAATCCCAATTAGATCGTTAGAGACGAGCCGTGCAAACCGAAAAAAATATATCCGGTTAAGGTTAAGTACATATGGTTGTTGGTTATTTAAGGTTAATGCCCGGTATCCACCAAAGTGGAGAGGAGAGAAGATGTTCCCATTTTTCTATAGAATTTTGTGCCTCGTCGAGAGCTCAAGCGGCGTGGCATAGCGGAGATGCGTACTTTTGTAATGACATGACGGCTTCCTTTCGTAGACATCACTTGACTGATTTCAAGCTCTTACATCTCCACTAAACACAGCTCACATCTCCTCTCGTCTCCGCTTTCGTTGAATAAAACTGGTTTTTGAAGTTATACTTCTTATGGCGCGATAGGTAAAATTATCAGAATGAATTTTTACGATGCGCGCGCACACCAACACCCAAATTTGACACTCTGACGTTAGTTGGCCAACTAGACCATTTGTATCATACTTCAGCTACCATAACTATATTAAATATATTATTTTAAAACAACAATTCATTAGCACACTGTCGAATTATTGCGGTTTATGAGACAGCCCGCTGTCAGAAGTTCGGACGGAGTCTTAGGCTCTCAATCTATAGAGCTCAACTTAGACTTTGCTCAGACTTTACTTACGTCAAACTTAGCTGACTGCTGAAATTATGTTTAAGCTTAGACAGCCCTATTCAAAAGACTTGCGTTTTTCCACACTCAGCTAAGTTTTGCGTAAGAAAAGTCTAAGTACCCTTAATAGATCTCCGCCGTAACATTTCCTTTGGTCACTTTTCAGGATCGGAACCTTGAAAATGCAACACAACAGGTGAATCCTAAGGGAAAATCTCACCTGAAAGCGAAGAGAAAGTACTAGGAGAACTTAAATTGATAAAAGCCCATAAAAAGCTTACACAACTAAGTCCACCTCCGTGCAGTAGCCGAGTATTCTTGACGTGTTTGCGTGTGAGCCAGTGTTTACCCGCCCTAATGCGAATGTCAGCGCCGGATTAAGTGTCAGATAGACGCTTGTTAATCTTCGGTTTGGCTGCGTTCGTGTGGGTTTAACTCGGTATTATATATACTGCTGTTTACTCAGAATTTACTTTATTATTTATTATATTAGCTGTGCGCCGCGGTTCACTTAAATATAACATACTGGTACGAGACCAGGCGTTTAAAAGATACAATAAAGATCAATTTCGTATGATTTAGAATTTACGTACAAACGTAAACTCTTCTTCCGACTTAACAAAAATCTAAATTTAGTCTAATCTAATTATTGGTTGCCAATATCTATTCCATATTATTTTGGCAATCCATATCAATCAAAAACTGACATTTCTGAAAGATTGAAATTATTAATGTAGTATAACAGTAACTAATGAAGTATGTTTACCAGTGGGAGGCTCCTTTGCACAGGAGATTAGGAGAGAGGAGCTAGATTATGGGTACCACAACGACGCCTATTTCTGCCTTGAAGCAGTTATGTGTAAACATTACTTTGGTCCGGTCCGAGACTTAACATATTGTCTAAAGGTGACGAGCGCAATTGTTGTACCGTTCTGAATTTTTGGGTTTTACAATAATCTTGAGCGGCACTGCGTTGTAATGGGTAGGGCTTATCAAATAACTTTGCTCGCCTCGTCCCTTATTTTCATAAAAAAAATGTAGACTGAAGCGGATCCATATGGCAAAACAACTATGCAATTTCGTTTCATATAGTCATAATCATTGCTCATATTGTGAATTTTGTATTTTTTATTTGTTTAAAAATTATTATAATTTGTTTTTTCAAGTAATGCTGCAATTTAAATTAAATTCCCTATACAATGACGTAAATTTTATTACAAAATAACTATCCGGTATGGGAAATATACTGTCTATTAATAAATCCTGCTTGAGTGTTTAGTACCTACATATTATCTAGTTTTGAAAATGAAATAATTTTCTCATATTAAACGATATATGAAGTAGGTACAACTAAATTTTTGTTTTAAGTTTAAAGTATATAATGTTTAATGTTCTATATAATCCTCTTAACATTGAATACCTGCTGTTACAAATACATTTATTTTGTAAAGAGAACATTCTTTTTTGGTGACTTTCAAAATTGCTCTTGGAAGGATGTTGAAGAAATCATGACTCGACTGTTTTGGAACTTGTTTTGTTTTGTTGAGCGGAAGGGTCCAAACCGACTGTTTCAATCTCGAAGCTATAATTTAAACATTTATAATAGATATTTTCTGTGATTGTTCTTATACCATTTGCAAATGGAAGACCTGTCAAAAGCGATACAGCTGTTTCGGTGAATTGTCTGAACAAACAATTTTTTTTAAGATACCCATGGATACAGGATCGACGGTGTTGTAAATAAATATGATGATGCAAGGCCGGTCCCATAGACAGGATCTTAATGGGGTCTCCATTGTTGTGGGCGTTGATCACGAAAGCAAGTAAAACATAGCCTATACAAATGATTTGAGTTTTCTTAGAGAGCCAGATTTTGGCGATACAACACGTCCTGAGGATGCCTCGTGTAGAGGCCAAACACGTGTCGAATTGTTTAAAGACAAATATTGGCGGAATTAACACTAAAGAAAACTCAAATCATTTGTATAATTATGGATTTCCGCAAAGTAACGCCTTCTTCAATAAATTTTCTAAAACATGTGCGTGCGAGACAACCGCATCGCTCGATAGTTCTTCCCTGAATGACCGCTCGGCGCTCACCCGGCGCCCGCTCTCGCCCACACTCGCACCGCACGATTACACCCGACCTAAGACGAATACCGAATCATCTTCGTATTCGCTTCATGGCTCTCGACTACGACAAATTAATAAATAAACAAGAAATAAATCATTGTAAAAGCTTCAAAAGTCCAACGATGTGTGATGAACAGCGCGTTAAGCAAAACCGCGGTATAAACCAGAGCTTAAATAAAGGATGTATGTTTAGGTTTAGTTGCGGCTTGTTTACGTTAGTTCAAGGTTTTGTCTTACCAAACTTATGTAACGAAACTAAATTCCAAATATTTATTTAGGCTGCCTTCGCAACGGACAGTTGAAGCTGTCAGTGTTTTAACAATTAATAAATGTCAGCTTTACAGTCAACAAACTTGAAACATAGAAGGATTTATCATATTTTTTATGGAAATCCCTTGATGCAAAGTATGCTTGTGGTGACTTGCCTGTTTGTTGAAAAAAATTGTAGTTTTTGGATGTGATTACTAATTATAACAGTGGTCTCGACCATCATTCTTACGAAGCATCCAACAGGAGCAATGAATTCAAGCTCTAAAGGTTGATACATACGTACCTTGAAATATTTAATATTATTTTAACGATTTATATATTCAATGCAGCACTTTACAAACTGATTTGTTATTTGAGTATCGAGTCCTTTAAAAAAATACCGTTTTGCTATACTAAAAAAGCAAATTGCTGCGGATAAATTGAACCACTTCCCCTGGAAATATCTGTCTCTAAAAGATTTTTTCTGTGTACGGACATTAACACACGCTCACACTCACACACATACGCAAACACACACATACACACACACACACACACACACACACACACACACACATACTTACATACACTTGCAAGTATAATCAGACCACTTTTTTTTTCTAATATAACATTTTATAAAAAAAAAGATAGCTTAAGTAGGTAATCGGGGAGCCACAATACATCCACTCCCGCTCAACACCTTAGGGTGGAGGGGATGGCTGAAAAACAGCGCTGCATGGAAACATAAATCCATGATTCCATGTCAGATGAAGCTGAGCCTTTTCCTTTTGCCTTTTGTTTCATCGCGTATCCTAATTGTTCATTTTATATTTGTAATGATTTGTATGGCAATAAAGAATTTATTATTATTATTATTATTTATATGATAGCTATTGTAAAATTTCATTGAAAAGAGTTGCCGTTGAGTTTTTTGTATGTCCTCACGAGCTCTACTTTTTCCGAACAAATGGTAGATTAAGTAATTTAAAAGAAATTTTATAGTGAGATTATTTCACTTTGAAATAACTAAATAACTACCTACCTTGAAGCTGTCAATTAGATATTGACGAAGAAACTGACTTATAACCCCGACATTACTAATTTGCTGAATTGGACATTTATCAATTTAATTGGATGTAAAGCCTATTTACCTTACCTTGATATCTTGACGATTACTCCTGGTCTTTCGTGAACTCGAATTACGTCGGATACCTTTGATTAAATTCTTGTTTGAAGGGGTTCAGCAGGATTGCTGAGCCTAGATTTCTGAGTATCAAAGCACTTCGTATCAATAAATGATAAGACTCATTTGTAGAGAGTAGTGGTCCTGATAAATGTTGTTCCCGACAATTGTTTAAATGCAAACAAAGAAACAATTATGGAGGTGGTTCTGTTTTAAGAAAAGTAGTAATGTAGAATTTGTTTAGAGCATCAATAAAAAAATTTAAGAACTCCATCGTAGCGGTATCTACGGGGACCAATAAATACTTAATACTTTCTATTGAAAGTATTTAAAAAGTTAAAAAATTTCTTCCCGGTGATTATTTTTAAGGATAAGTACGTAAGTAGTTTGCGCTTAACAACAGCTGCGTAACCCGTACCTTAAAACTGTATACATTACGTTATAGCTCTCAAACTCTGTCTGCTTTTAGGTCGAAGTTAATATATCCGATCATCTCGTAAGAGTTTAGGATATTATTTCCCTTCGCGATGTAGTTCAGTAGAACGGTACCTTTAAAGTATAGCCAACAGCCTTGTAAATACCAGTGACGGAATTATAATTTATTTTTTCATAATACCTTCCTATATTTTAAATAACAATGTCTGTTTCTCTTTTTTCAGGTAATGCTGAAATAAATACAGTAAATGTGGGTAAGTGTAATATTCACTACAGACTACATCTCTATATATGTCTATATATATGTTAAAGTACATAGACGCAGTTTGAAATGCTTATGACAGACCCCATAATATATCGTTGGAAAGGTCTTGATGAGAAAAGTTTAAAATCGTTGTGAATGCACACACTGGCCGGAGACACTTCGTCACTAGTTTATAATAATTCTTAAGTGTTTTTATAATATTAAACTAAAAACGCCCGGGATTCCGGGAGCTTTCAACTAAAACGCTTTCTAAAACCTTTGAAATATAATAAAATAATGTATGGTGGAACTGTATCTTACAGTTTATATAGAAAAGTCCACGATGGCATATTATGTCTATTTATTAAGGGCTAGCTGACCCAGCAAACGCCATCATAGTTAACAGCTGTAGTTAATCTACAACCTATAGGTTGCTACAATTAAGTTTGTTTTTTTAACCTCCTGAAAAAGTTACAAATATACAAGGATTCGTTTTAAAGAGTTATTCATTTTAAACTATTCTTTCAATTTGATTTCTGAACGACATATGAAAGGAAAAACAAAATTGTTGTTTTTATTTAATTCCGAACATTTTCATATTATTATATATATTCACCTTTTAAACTTTCTCTGGACTTCCACAAATAATTCGAGACCAAAATTAGCCAAGTCGGTCCCAGCCGTTGAGTTTTAGCGAGACTAACGAACAGCAATTCATTTTTATATATATAGATATAGTTTACCCTCGCGGTCCTCCACAGTGCGGTTTTCAAGGAGCTTTCTCCCACGTACTACAAAGCTGTGGAATGAGCTTCCTTGTGCGGTGTTTCCGGGACGATACGACATGGGTACCTTCAAAAAAAAGCGCTTACACCTTCCTTAAAGGCCGGCAACGCTCTTGTGATTCCTTTGGTGTTGCAAGATAATGTGGGCGGCGGTGATCACCTAACTCCAGGTGACCCGTACGCTCGTTTGTCCTGCTATTCCATAAAAAAAAAGTATACCCATTTTAATACATTAAAAAATTGGCAATTGTAAGCGATAATGTAAAATCTGTTTACACAAATACGATATTAATCCTAATTATTTTATTACTACGAGTACATTTAAATAAGATTACTCATTTCCGATGGCTTTAGACTATATTATTCCGGAATACTTACATATTTTTTTTCGATTGACAGAACAGTATCTGTAGGGTCAGCTGGTTATAAAACCTTAAATTTATCCAGACAAGACAAGTAGTGCCCTTTTTATTGTTAAAAAATTATCTGGAAAAAAATCTGGTGCTCAAAAAAAACGTTGGTGTACCAAACTTCAGACTTTATTGAACAAAATACTTTGGCATCGTTGTGATTTGAAAGTCGATGAAACGAAAAAGCGCGACAGTAAAAAGAGACACAAGATATTCAGAAGATTTAACGTAGGAGAAAATGAGGTAGGAAGCATTATACAGTGTCTTGGTACCAGGCGATCATAATTGAAGAAGAGATTGTCATGTGTATGACGCGAGTATACCTTAATATATTCTGACGTTATGCGCACGACGTATTACTGCATAGACACCAGGAGAACATAAATATGCTAGCGGTGATAGTAATGTCTTTCAATGCGGTTGAAATCATATTGAGTCATCCTAGCAACACGTACCAGGACTTCATATGCAGTTTAGAGGTTCGTGCACAATGCAGGTTTCACTTCTGACATTGTGTACTTTGAACGCACGCAATTTTTTATTCCAATAACAATATCTAAATTGGTGTACGTTGATCAAACTGAATCGTGTCATTGCCATTTATAATTACGGAACAGCTATATATGCAAATGTTTAACAAACATTAGTTCATAGAAATATGTTTTCATAACAGCCGTACCTAATAAAACAAGAGATTGTAGAAAGACCGGGCCTTGAATTATGCGGATATGTATGACTAATACATATAAACGTACATAAAGGACATATTTATAAAACAATAATTTATAATAAAACTAGCTGACCCGACAGACGTTGTTCTGTTCAATTAAAAAAAAACTTGCAAGTGGAATTTCGTAAAATCCGTTCTTAGCTGACCTTTGACCAAATTTTAAGTCTCTACGGCCTACGCCTTATGGTTGAACTGACGACACACAAAATCTTTTACGCCCTTACTTATAAACAAGGCATAAAGTTATACCTGAGAATAAACCAAGAATATGCAAAATATTTACAAAATATAGACAAGAATTGCTTATTATTGGTTTATTCTCTGGTGTAAATTTATACAGTTGGGGGTCTTAAAAGGTTGCTGCAACTCTGTGAGGAGTATGCCGGGATGAATGGACTCAGTTACAACGCCAAAAAAAGCGAGTTCCTTATTTTCAGGGGAAAGAACAAACTATCCAGCTTTAAACCAAAGATACAATTATGTGGTAATCCCCTGAAGCAAGTGACTGAGTTCAAGTATCTCGGTCATGTAGTAACCGACAGCCTGAGGGATGATAGTGACATGGAACGAGAGCGCCGGGCTCTGTCGGTCCGAGGCAATATGTTAGCCCGCAGATTTGCGCGCTGTACTGGGCAAGTAAAGCTGACCTTATTCAGGGCTTACTGCCAGTCATTTTACACGTGCAGTCTGTGGATGGACTACAGGCAGCGGACCTATGGTGCCTTGCGTGTTCAATATAACAATGTGCTGAGAGCGGTGTTGAGGAAGCCTCGACACTGCAGTGCGTCGGCAATGTTTGCGGATGCTCGCGTGGATGATTTCTACGCGATCATGCGCAAGCGTGCCGCGTCCATGATGCGCAGGCTAATGAGTAGTACCAACACTCTTCTCAGCGCATTGGCCAGGAAACTAGATAGTCCTCTCTGGAGGTGCTGGGGGGGTGCGCACATAGGCGCCAAGAGGCTCCCTCGGGTTTTTTAGTTATAGTTTTTAGTTATAGAATTAGTTGTTAAGCTAGAAATAAGTACCTACTAACATAGTTTTAAGTTATTTGTCATACTAACACAGTTATGGGTCTAATGGCCTGAAATAAAAGTTTATTATTATTATTATTATTATTATTATTATTATTATTATTATTATTATTATTATTATTATACTAAGATTATTTGTAAGGCAGTAAAATTTTTGTGATTTGCGTTATGTGTAAAGATTTAAGAATTGTTATATTATTATTATTAAACAGGCTTTTTAGTTTTATATAATAGTTAACTACATTAAATTAAATTGAATTCTTACCTGCCCTTTTCAAATCCTTCACACTTCAGCTCTAGTAAAATTTCATCCCTAACCGTCCATATAATTCTTAAACAGCCCACGGTATCATCCAGTTTTTTCCAGTCCTAAAGTCCATAACACCTCAATCGAAATCACACCTAAAATTAACATAAATAAAGATGAAAATGAAACGATTAAAAGCCCAAAAAACCAACTCTGAATGTATCCCTTACTGCTTACAAAATAAGAGCTGTTTGACATGATTTTCAGATCCATTGTTGTATTGAATGAGCTCAGATTTCGGGTTAGATGGTTATGTGTATATTTTTTTCGTGTCCATAACCTGTCAGAGATACAAAATATTATTAATTGAGTGCAGTATGGAAAATTTGGGTCCTTGTTTAAACGTTTTGTTCGAAAACGGCTGAGTCATTGGGATAATATTTTTATGGTAATTTGTAACCCAATGTTTTGTGTAACAATTGGATGTTCTGCCTCAGCTACCCAGTTCAGTGGTTCCCAATCCTTTCTATTAATCTGCCTAAATGATTCGGAGCTTATCTAGTCGTAATGAGATTTTGTTAGTTTGATTACGCATAAAAACCTGTCGATGTTTTTAAAAACGTCATGTTTTTTAGATGCTAATATGTACATAGTCAACAGCGCGCTGTTGTTCGAAAAGGCGTAACCTTAGTAATTTTCCATCGATTATAGAATTGTTATAAAAAAACAGATCTACAAAACTGTCAATAATCTGAAGCTGTCCCAATATACCCGATAAGTCATTCTTATCGCCTTATATTGAGACGCGTGCATTGCAATTTCCATACAAACTTCTTTTGCTGGTAAGCTATACGTCGTCCCATTGACAGACAACGTGTACGGATGAGTTACCGTCGATAAGTTTATAGGCACAGAAATGTCAACGATAGTTACGATTTTTATCTCAAGTAAGAGATAGATTGAATATGGGAGCGGCCGTAATAGAACAGTACTTTATCTTCATACTAGAGGGACTGAATCAACGCACACACACATACACACGATTTACACGGCCGCTAGGCAATTTTGGGGAGACAAAAATATTGAGTGCCACGTCGCCGAGACTGGTCGCCGTCCGAGTTAAATTAGCTGCTCCGCGCCGTCAATAATTTTGTGTGTACCAACCCTAGCGCTCCGCCATGATATAGGTATAAATTTCAAGTAGACCGGTGAGTTCAGCTACTGTTCTCTTACTGTATTGTCCCAGTACTCAGAGCTAAGACAGGATGAGGCTTTGGCGAAATAGTAGCAGGCGACATTACACAATGTTGGTCTTTACTTATAGCTGTTAGGTTGAGGTCCAATCTGACATAGCGAAATCTACCTTACATCTCGTACGATGGCAAAATAATGAATTACGTACTTGCTTTGCCTTATTAGGTAAGTAGGTTTAGTATGTAGGTTTTTATTTATCGCAAAATTGTCTTATGCTATTATAGGACATGCTTATGCTTATTATAGGACATGATATCGAGAAGACTTGTACTCGGTTCAAAAAAATTTTGGACCTGACGAACAAAACAACAGAACAGAAGTGTGCAAAACAAACATCACTAGTATATTATTATTAATAAATAAACTACGATTTATTTTTTCATTTGGTATTATAGATTGATGTTGTGTTGTGATACTGACTTTTATTATTGTAATGATGAAAAATCTGGGTTGAGTAATAAAAGTATTTATTGTTTTGTTAGTACTATTATTACGACACTGAACAACAGAAACTACACAACTCTAAAACAAATTAGCAAAAAAAGTCAAAACGTATAAATGAAAACTTCAAAATCAAAGCAGTGATAGCACGAAAATATCACGTCATGTACGAGTTCCTAACGGTGATGAAACTACAAAGTTACAGACCGTACTGACGCAACAGGACGAGCGCGAGGGGGTGAAACGGAGGGGGCTTCACAATCCAGTGAGGTTCAGAGATGATGTGACCGTGTAGTGCCTATAACTGGTACAAAAGCGCCACACACATCGCGGTGAGCGAGTGACAACCCACTGCACATCTACCTCGAGGTTCCGCGCGGTCCTTAGTATGTTTTCGTACAAAAACACAACAGTTGTGAGTACATGGTATTGGCACTGAAACGTCACTGAAGTGTGTGAATAGACCTTTATTGGTAAGGGCATTGTCATTCGAGTCTCGTTGCGAGTAAAACAGCCAAAAAGTGATATTAGCATATTGTGCGGGCGGATGGAAGGCGAACGGATATGGTGACTCGTGTTCCGAGAATTGTTGCGGTTTCCGTGCGACGACCTTGTTGTAAGACAAGCTATAAATATGTTGCAATTATGTTGCTCCAAAGTCCGCACCTATCATAAGCTTATGGCGGATTCAGACGGTTCACTCGAAGGAGTGCTTCATTTTTCTTTCATTCCATGTCAACGCGGCATAGTTAGAATGACAAAGTAAAAGAAAATTCACCGTGCGCCTTGGATTTAGCTGAGTATGTGATGATTTAATCAAGGAATTTAAAGGAAAAGCTCGTTAATAAAGTGTGATTGTACTTATGAATGCACGCAAGAAGTTATACTTCTTTGGCCTAACGAAGCAAAAATCTTTTGAAGTAGGCGTTACTTTGCGGAAATCCATAATTATCCAAACTCTCTGGCACGAGACTTGAGTCTCGGTTTGGCGAGTCAACATGTCCTGATGATACCTCAGGTAGAGGAGAAACACGTGTCGAATTGTTCAAAGACAAATACATTTTGGCGGAATTAACACTAGAGAAAACTTTAAACATTTGGAGAAGCAAAATTCATGAAATGAATAAAATGATGAATGATTAATTCCTATATTCCTAGGTTTTAGGAAAGAACAATTTTGTAAAAATCTTGCAAAGATGGCTTTGACAATAATTTATTAAATAATGAATACGGCTGTATATTGAACCCTTTGCCTGTCCTAATAATGGACGAAGAAACCAAAAAAAAAAATAACGAATGACGCAAACGTCAGAAAATTTTTGGAACCAACATCAACCTGTTACTTTTGTGTTACAGTGATGCGCGCGCATTTTAAAATTTCACTCTCATCATTTTTTCAAAACGCGGCTAAAGAAGTATATTTTCAAGAAGGTTACGTGTCGTGAGGATAATATACTTAAAGTTTCCGGAGTACTTTTCCAAATATCGCACAAGTGCATGCTTGACTTGAGTATCGACGATACCGCACAAACTTCTCAAGTATTTATTACACTAGACACAACAATAAATTTAAACAGACACTAAATATACGAATTTTGTCATGTTTTTATTTAAACAATAATATAAATATTTCATTATATTTGGCACGTACGTATTTCTACATAATGGCACGTACATAGAGATGATAGTTTCGAAGTATACGACATAATAATCATAGTAGTTTAAAAAACTAAAAAACACGCATTGTTGAAGGAGATAATGGTTAAAATTTAAAATGAACATCAATTTCTGCCTTATCGACGCGACGATACATGAAAAAATAATATAAATTATAAGCGTTATATATATGTAAGCATTACTGTGTTTCGGTCTGAAGGGAGCTAGTGATATTACTGGGCTAATGAGACTTAACATCTTATGTCTCAAGGTGACGAGCGCAGTAGCAGTGCCCCTCAGAATTTTTGAGTCTTTCAAGAATCCTGAGCGGCACTACATTGTAATGGGCAGGCCGTATCAATTACCATCAACTCTCCTTTTTCCATAAAAAAAATGTTTTTAGCGCGTAAAATAAGATGCGAAAACCTTCCAAATAGGAGAAATACAATTTATTATAAATATAATTTATTTAATCACAGCACCGGGTTAACTTCTTTTTAACTGGTGCGCGGAACACTTTTTTCGATTACGTTCTTAGCAATACCCATATGTCTGAATGGACTCCATACATGGCCATAGATGGAGAAGAAGTTGTAAAATATATAATTCAAAAACGATTTTCGTTGATATCTTAAACAATTATCAGATTCAGAAACAGAAAGTCTACTGTAACCTACTCACTAAGTATTAAACAGACACACACATTTTATTTCTATTTATTATTAATTATTTCATTGGTCATTGTCATTTGTCGAGGAATCACTGTCCCCGAAGATACAGTTTTAACTATTTTGGGGGTCAGAGGTTTAATATCAATGAAAAACTGTTTTCCAATGTTATTATTTTTACAATTAAATCTAAAAAGATGTTTATAATTAGAGTATTATACAATAAATATTGTACATTTAGTAAATTACGTGCAGTGAATGTAAGAAAAAGATGAATTAAAGTATTATTATTATATCACCCACCATCTACCATCCCCTGATCGCACACTAAAAATACTGGTATAAATTATTTAACACGTCTAAAATTTAATTTTACTAAAATATCACTGGTTCAGCTAAATTGGTCGGATAATACTTCCATTTAATCTACTTCCTAAAGCTAGGGGTCGAAATTTCTCACCGAAAATTCCTATCTCGTTGATGTGAAATGCAGAAGTGTTCTCATTTCCTCAATATAAATCTTGTAGCGACATCTTAAGATTAATTTCGCTGGCCCATAAATCCTCTTCGCTGGAGTTCGTTCCAACTACAATATAAGTTTTACTTCAACATTTGTTCATGTATCGAGACAGGAACTGGTATGAGAGGAATTTATTAACAAGCTAGTTACTGCGACTTTATTTGCAAAGAGTGATGAATGGTGTTTTCGAACTTGTGAGAAGTTTTGCTGTAGTTTTTACTTCTTTTAAGCATCTCCGATCTATATGTCGATTTTGAGTTGTGAGCGCTTGAAGTCAAAAACGAATTCTCGACAATTAATGTCACAAATGTGTCTGTCTGTGAGGAAATACACTTGATCACTGATTGCGCTTTGAGATGTCTTCTGAAATGGTAACCTAAAAAAATGGGCTCCATGGTCGTTTTTTTTATGAAAATAAGGGACAAGATGAGCAGGACGTTCAGCTGATGGTAATTGATACGCCCTGCCCATTACAATGCAGTGCCGCTCAGGATTTTTGAAAAACCACAAAAATTTTGAATGGCACTACAACTGCGCTTGTCACCTTGAGACATAAGATGTTAAGTCTCATTTGCCCAGTAATTTCACTAGCTACGGCGCCCTTCAGACCGAAACACAGTAATGTGTAAGCATTAATTTTGGTATTGGTCCTTATGCTCAGTAATATGTTGTAAGCGCGTGAAATGAGACACGAAAACGTCCCAATTGGGACGAATTATGACAGTCAGTATCGATTGTTTATACTTACGCGCTACTAAATAACTATGTGTCTTCTTTTATCTAAATGAATTAATCACGGCACCCTGTTTACGTCTATTCAATTGGTCCATGTTCGTGTAATGTATATACATTATTGCTCGATACTCCGATGTACATTATCTTTATTAAATTTGTGGATTAAATTTATTTTTTATACAATTTGTTATGTTTTTAAAGTGATAACCCTCATTTCTAGGATTAATACACAAATAAAATTTGAAAAACAAAATGTTATGATCGATGCGGGACTCCAACCCACGACCTCCGGCGCTATGCGGCCACAACCTGAGAGTTGAACAAAGCATACAAGATTTTATAACGTTACGTCACTCGGACGGTTAGCTCAGTTGGTTAGAGCACCGGCACGGATCGCCGCAAGTTGTGTGTTCAAGTCCCGCATCGTTCATAACATTTTGTTTTTCAAATTTTATTTGTGTATCTTTTATGACAAATAGTGATGAGACCTCGAGGTTGGAAAGCTAAAACTCCCATAATACCCAAAACATATCAACCAGAAAATGCTAAAATAACATTAAAAACGTCAAATAAATAATGTATCAGCCAAAGCGGCAAAACTCGCCACCTTTTACTTTTAAAGCACATTTAACAGATCAAACACTACACAATAAAAAGTAATAATAACTTTCAGAATATACTAAGCATAAACTCAAATAAACTCCCAAGTGTTTACCACCATATCATGGCGTAAAACCTTCTCAAAGTGAGCACATCGAAGGCATTGCTCCGCTTAAAAAGAAGAAAAAGTATAGATTGTAGACCTTTGTTGCGATGGTCAGTGCCTCGCAAACAAAATAAAACAACAGAAACAGAACTGGTCTTGAACCAGTCAGGCGAGGTACTAACCGATCCCAGCGAGCCTTAAGGCTCTATTTCAAATGCAAATAAAACTCAACCCTAAAAACATGTAACTAGCATTCAATATACAATATCATCTCATAGGCTGCATATAAAGGCAATGATTTAAAACATTTCGATTTCTGTAGGAATTTCGGCGTGGTCACGTGGTGCGACCATTCGGGAGACAGATTTCTTGGAAGAGCGTTTTTTGTGTGTCGTCTGCTATAAATATTTGGACAAGTCGCCTTGAGATAACCTGTTCAATGAAGTTTTAGTTTATAGACGATTATAAATTTCTTTAAATTGAACTACCCGCAATGGAAATTGGTAATCCAATTGTAAATCCCACCATCGGTAAAATATTGGAATTTCTGGGGTCATTTTGAAGATACTTCGATAAAACAATTTTTATTGTTTTTTTATATGTAATTCAATTTGAAATAAAGTTAAGTGAATACTTTGGTTGCATTGGACATTTTGTGAGATGGAAAAAAACATGGAATTCGCGATATTGCTACCGTTATAGACACCACTGTTTATATGTATTTCCTACTAATATTATAAATGTGAAAGTTTGTATGTCTGGATGTATGTTTGAACTTCTTTAACGCAAACACTACTGAATGGATTTTGATGAAACTTTGCAATAATATAGCTTACACACCAGAATAACATATATGCTATAATTTATAAAAATATTGTGCGAATTATCTATTCATTTAAATAAAATTGGATTGTCTGTTTGTAATATTGAAATAACCGTTTTTTACTAAATGTATATTATGAATACAATATAGGTACATACACCAAAATAACATTTTTTACTATTTTTGTCTGTCTGTCTGTTTGTTTCGGCTAATCCGGCGACTTTTATTGGCAGGTAGCTGATGTAATAAGGAGTAACTTAGGCTACGTTTATTTTAGAAAAATAAAGCAATGTCCAAGAAACGGTCTAACTCGAAAAATAATTTATATTTTTATTGAATTAGGCGTTACTTTGCGGAAATCCATAATTATACAAATGATTTAAGTTTTCTTAGAGACAAATGTCTCGTGCCAGATTTTGGCGAGACAACACGTCCTGAGGATGCCTCGTGTAGAGGCGAAACACGTGTCGAATTGTTTTAAAAACAAATATTGGCGGAATTAACACTAAAGAGAACTTAAATCATTTGTATAATAATTTATATGGCAAAACAACGTTTGCTGGGTCAGCTAGTACATATATAGAGCCTCCGTTTACAAGAAAGTAAATTTGATTTAAATGAAAAAGTACACTCGTACCTAATTGTTCCAGTTTTCACTTCCGTCGGCACTCCCGGAGTGCCACTGTTTATCAAGGAACTTATTATTATGTGTTTAATTATATTCTATATTAATTCTAATTTATATGTATAATTAAATTAAAACAAGCTCTTGTTAATTATTAATGTGTTGATTTATAATTTATACTTTTTTTTTATTTTTATTTCTTTTTTTTTTGTTGTCATACTATCAGATTTATTTTCAATTGTTTCTTTTCAAAAGCAATTAGGGAGTATTTTTTGTAATTTTTATATTTGTCATATATATTTTAGAACAACAAGTTTATTCAAATTCAAAAACACTTTATTCATGTAGATCACGGAAATGACAGTTATGAATGTCAAATAAATAAATAAAAATATTGTTTCTTATTGAATTTACCTCAACTTCGTAAAGGGTTGAGCTAATGAGAAGAAGTAGCAAGAAACTCATTGCCACTCTTTTAAGTCAAGATTTACATTGTAATTGTTTTACAAATCATTTCAATTACAATATATGCAAAGTGACGCAACAAAAATACTCAAATGTCAAAAACTGATAGGCTTACACGAGTAAGTCAAAAAAAGAAAAAAAAGTAAATTAATACTTATAAACACAAGAGTATATTGTATACTACGGACCCGACAGACGCTGTTCTGTCAATAGAACGAAAAAATGTAAGTATTCGGGAATAATGTTGTCTAAAGCCAATGGAAATTTGTAATGAAAGTTCATTATCTAGTATAAAATGACAATTAATATCGTATTTGTGTAAGCTTTTTAAATTACCGCTGTATTAAAATGGATCTAGTATGATATCCTTAAGAGATAGACATATGCCATCCCGGACTTTTCTGTAGACCTACATAAGATACATAATTCTACCATACATTACTTTGTTATATCTCAAAGGGCTTAGAGTGTGTTTAGACAGTGTTTTTGTTCACAGACGGCTTTTTTTTCCGACACCTCCAGCAAATATAGTTAATGTATATATAATACAAAAACTTAACAACTTTTATGTTAAAACCTTCCTCAAGAACCACGCTATCCATTGGTTATAACAGCGTAAAAATCGGTGCAGTAATTTTTGAATTTATCGCGAACAGACTGACAGACGCCGCCTTTGTTTTATAAAGTTGACAAGAGTTGTCATTCATTAACATAAAGCTGGCTAGAATAGCTTGTATTTGGGCTAAAAATTCAGCTGCAGACTTGAGAGATTAACTTACGCTTAATCCTAATACATAAATACGGTTTTTGTATTAATTGTGACCGAACAAGGCTGCAATGCATTTCCAGCGAAATTTGTTCTATCTTCGTAGCAATAAATCTTTGAAGTAGAACTGTAGAATAAAAGATTTAAATTACACAATAATATTGTACGGAGAAGGTCTTTGTTCGGTCCCCAGAATGCATTAAGGAGCACGGAAACATTAATATTTAATAAACCTCTGCTTGATTCAAGATGGAAAAAACTTTCTCCGAGAGACTGAATTAATTTTCTTTTATCATTTCTATGTTGTAGGAGATGGCGTCTTTTGCTCAAATGTTTTATACCAAGTCTATTAAGCATTTGAGCAAAAATCATACAAGAGTATGAGTCTTCCTTTTTTTTTATGGAATAGGAGGACAAACGAGCGTACGGCTCACCTAGTGTTAAGTAATCACCGCCGCCCACATTCTCTTGCAACACCAGAGGAATCACAAGAGCGTTGCCGGCCTTTAAGGAAGGTGTACGCGCTTTTTTGAAGGCACCCATGTCGTATCGTCCCGGAAACACCGCACAAGGAAGCTCATTCCACAGCTTTGTAGTACGTGGAAGAAAGCTCCTTGAAAACCGTACTGTGGAGGACCGCCACACATACAGATGGTGGGGATGATATCCTAACTTGTGGCGTGTCGTGCGAAGGTGGAATTCGGCGGCAGGAATCAGGTTAAACAATAATAACTAACTAACTTTCACAAATTGCATATGTAAAGTCAAAGTCAAATAGTCTTCAATTATGCTTATATTAAGCGCTTTTGAACCGTCACTACAAATATTTATTTTTACATACTGAATCTACCATATGTTCGGAAAAAGTAGAGCTCGTGAGAAGAACATACAAGAAACTCAACAGCTACTCTTTTCAATCAATAGAGTATTTTACAATGGCTGTTATATACAAAACAAGTTAGTTTGTAAGGTTACTGCATCCAATCCAAAAAATATTAATTGTACGATATTACATTGTAATCCATATTTATTTAAAAAGAAAAGCCCGCTCTTCTCAGGTCTGAGAAAGTCTAATTTGAATGGGTGGTAGTTTTTGTCGTTCAATAAGTGATTTTTTAATGCTATTTTTAATAAAAGTATTTGAATTTGCTTGATAAAAGAATAGAACGATGTCTAGTTTTGAATAATCACCATGTAACAGAATGAAATGTCCCATTGTATTCTGGGGCCACGAGAGTAGCGTCGTTAAAAATGCATCCAATGTGTATCGCATGCGTCAAAGATCAAGAGCATCTATAAATACAAGATCACAGCGCATTCAAGGACAGAAAAATAACCAGAAAACATATGGGATGTTAAAAGGAATGCGACCGAACGACCAATTTCAAAAGATCCCTCTTCGTGAAAGACATCCTTTATTCGATATAGAAATCAAGATGGTTCTATACAAAGTGGTCGGGTGTCCAGTTTTAAATGAGCTCGCATGCTGTCTTATTGGATGCTTAAGTGATGAAGTGTAAGGGTCAATATACAACGGTAGGACAGTCACCCCGCGGAAAGGTCTTGTGGTCAGTGACCATGTCTCAGAATAGCCTACCTGTTGCTGACGTCATTGTATTGAGGATAAGTTTACGATTATGGGGTTGTCTAGGGAAGTTTCTAGAAACATTGTAGCGCGGATCATGTTTTGTTTGATAGCTCGTAATTTTATGCTATGTGATTGGTTCCCAGGGAATGTTAACATCAACTAACGTACTTTTCTGATTGTGTAGGCTATGAATTCAATTTGTTTTGTATTTTGCTGTATGAGAAATTTAATAGTATCGCTTGATACATTCGTATTCGCACTGGATGTATTTATTATATTATAATAAATCAAATACCAGTGGGAGGCTCCTTTGCACAAGTACCTCCTGGATTATGGGTACTACAACGGCGCCTATTTCTGCCGTGGAGCAGTAACATGTTACCATTATTGTTTCGGTCTGAAGAGCGCCGTAGCTAGTGAAATTAGTGGGCAAATGAGACATCTGTGTCTCAAGGTGACGAGCGCCGCTCAGAATTTTAGGGTTTTCCAATAATCCTGAGCGGCACTGCATTATAATGGGCAGGGCGTATCAATTACCATCAGCTGAACGTATCGTCCCTTATTAGCATTTACAGTAATGAATTTTAAAATAAAATTTATATGGCTGGTCATGGTCCTAGTCGGCTCGAGCAGACTTTACCCTAACGAGCCGATCGTGACACCTCAGTCTCATTTAATATGCACAAAATAAAATGCGATTGGTACAACTTAAAATAATCTATACTTTTTTTTCAAATTTGCAACGCGTTCGTTACCAACATAATATATTATGTTGGTAACGAACGCGTTGTTTATTGTTTATTATTATGTATTATTTTGAGGTTAATATTAATCACAATAATGGAACGGGGTTGCTATTTCATGATAAGTTGTAAATAATGCAATTATCTGTAAAAAAACCGATTCTGTCGATTATCGATATGTCGATATTCGAGTCTGTGGCAGTATCTTTTCGAAAAGATAATTTATTTTCACGTTCAATAAGTGACACGCATTACGTTAATAATTTCATAATAAATACTTAAATTTATAAATTTAAGAATCTGTTTCTATAATATAATCTCTTTCTATAAATAATATAGATCTTAATAAACCCAATTTAATGAAACGCCCAGCTAAAGATGGCTTGTTAAGGGATTGCCCTATTGAAGGTGTGTTTGACAATGACGTAGGTAGACCCTAATCACTCGGGACAAACGTTTTGTATAACATCTACACGCCTGCTTGATTAAAGAGTTCATAGGCTATTGGTAATTTTGTGGCTCGTGAAACTCTTGTCAGTCACTGAGAGATATATTTTCCAAATTTTTATCTGTAGCTAAACTTTTGGTCAGAATCGAACCTCCTTAGAATTAACATGGTCAATGACTTATAATAGTAATAAGACTAGATTATGGGTAACCACAACGGCGCCTATTTCTGCCGTGAAGCAGTAATGTGTAAGCATTACTGTGTTTCGGTCTGAAGGGCGCCGTAGCTAGTGAAATTACTGGGCGAATGAGACTTGACAACTTATGTCTCAATGTGACGAGCCCAGTTATAGTGCCGCTCAGAATATTTGGATTTTTGAATAATCCTGAGCGGTACTGCATTGTAATGGGCCGGGCGTATCAATTACCATCAGCTGAACGTCCGGCTCGTCTCATCCCTTATTAAGTTCTGTTAAAAGGATTTAAGCTCATATCATTCAAAGTCTGATAGCGGAACAGCAAAAGAGTTTACTAGCTACGGCGCCCTTCAGACCGATACACAGCAATGCTTACACGTTACTGCTTCAGGGAAGAAATAGGCGCCATTGAGGTACCAATAATTTAACCGGCTTCCTGTGCAAAGAAGCCTCCCACTGGTAAAATAACCAGGTATGTCTTACAGAGGGTTAGGCAGAGATTAAAGCGTGCTACTTCCACTACCATTGAACCTCATACATGCTCCATTGGTTTTGGAACTCTTGACTTGCTCCTATATTGATAAATCTCTAGCGTATTCTTTACATTAACAGAGTAAAACATAACATTATATTTAATACCATGAAGATATTGCAATCGTCAAAAACTTTGAAATGTTTCTACAGAATAAATAAACCAATATGACTGATTGAAAGTATTTATTAATACCTACGTTTTTGTCGGTGTCGGTCTTGCCTAATTCTAATGTCTAAGAGACAGTAAGAGGTGGGACGTTATCGCGAACCCACCACACTCACTCTGATGAAGGACTTCCGAATGGTCCGAAACTAGTCGGTACCGACACCGACAAAAACGTGAGTAAAGCCGTACTAATAAATAATTTAATAATTAATCACAAAAGTTTTAATAATTTGATTGCAAGTAATTTCGAAACGTATACTGTGCCGCAGGAGACTTACATACAACGTATAAAACAGCTCTGCATTTATCTTGTTTTGAGGCCCCAGTCATAAGTTTATTCATCGAACGTAAACTTATAAAGCCAATACAGATGTATTGGAGATCATGACAAAAAATATTTGAACGCCTTTCTCAGATACGTACAGGTGCGGACTAGTTGAATTTGAGGCCCCATTAAGTACCTCTCGTGTGCATGAAGCATTGTTATTTTTTTTCTTAATTTAAAAACGACAATGATTCTGTCAATCTCAACAAAGGATTATTTGCGTTGGTGTTCACTTGACTCTTCCATTAAAATCACAATGTTGTGAAGCTTAATGTATTAATTAGGGCCCTATTTTATATCGGTGTCCACACCCTAATAACAGTGCAATTGCAACAGTAATAATTGTTGTTGCAGTGCGCCGTACCAAAACTACAAATACAGTATTTTCTGTGTTCTTACATAATATAAAAGTTAACAACAAAACGTAGTTTTAGTTTATATTAATATTTTGTCTATATTATATATAATGAATAGAAATTAACATCTTGACTGTTGCTTCTCAATATATTCTTGATAATGTAATGTATGTTCATAGGCACATAAGTGAATTTGCCAGAAACTGTCATAACCATAATGTTAACACCAGGAACAGACATAAACTGATGATACCTACTACTCGGCTAAGTCGAGTTAGTAAGTCTTTTGTGGGGCGATGTATATGCTTTTACAACAAGATCCCAGAAAATGTTCAAAACAAAGGTGTTACGTTATTCAAAAGAATTGTTAAAAAACGTTTGTGTGGTAAAGGTTACTATAACATAAATGACTTTCTTAATGATACCACAGATTGGGAATGGAGCGACCGCCCTCAGGCTATTAAATAGTAAGTTTAATTGTACAATGTTACTTTGTAAATGTTACTTTAATTGTAAAACATATTTTTGATGAAAAAAAAAAGCCCGCGGAGTTTGTTGCGCCCATTCTTCTCAGGCCTGAGGCATTCACTTTGGAATGGGTGGTAGTTTTTTTTGACTTTCAATAAGTGATTTCACATCCTATTTTGATTAAAAATATTTGAATTTGAATGAAAATGATCTTTGTTTGAGGCTCAATCACGCCTAAACCACTGATCGTATCGACATGAAACTACCACCATTCGATACGAAATTTATCCTAGATGGTTTATGGCTACTTATTTTTTTATTGTATTTTTAAGAAGATAAATAAAATTTAATTTATTTCCTTTTAAAATTCGCCCAGCGAGGCGGGCGGGAACGGCTAGTTTACTTGTATTTATATTATTGAAATCAGTACAATACGTCCCTGTACAGATCTATATATATATCTCCTACCAAGTGTTCGTTGCCTGTGAACATATTGCAGTGTTTATGACTTTATGTTGTGTATTTCTGGAGTGACCGTGTGTCCGACCACGTGGGGTTCATGGTACGCACAAACAAACAATTACATACGCGCCATTATCGACCCTATGTGTGAGAGAAAAAGAATATTATCGCATGATGGATATGTGATGAAAGGTTGTGACTTATGAGGTCGTTTTATTTCTGTAATTTTTTGCGGCTAAATAGTAACGGTTTTTCTAATAATACTTTTATGGCAGAATTACTGACTGATGTTTGCGGAGATGGCTATGCTTTATGAGTGTTTCTAGAAGGGCCAAATATTACAAATAAAACAAATATTTACGATAGCGTATTATTGTATCTGTAACATTTATCTATCTCAGGTACCTACCTACATATTAGAGTTTTGAGCGGAATTTTCAATGCGCAGGAGTTTAAAATAGGGTCTCATTGGCGGAGGGAGAACGGGGAGGGGGGTGCCTCGATCACAACGTACAAGCGTCCTATCAGCGTTGGTTTCGGGGTTTTTTATATATACTTTACGCTGTTGTATTTATGTGCATTATTTAATCATTATCACGAAAGTTCCTGTGAATAATTGTTTATTTATTTATTTACAGGTAAGCATTATTAGAGAATCAGCAACACAGAGAAGTAAAGGTAACAAGAGAGATAAATAAATGCCAGTTTCCTCGTGTAACACAACTAGTTCATTAACAAAAACCCAACGGTCTTATAGGTACAACGTGTTAAGATCTTAAATGCCGAATGGATGACAGTTTTGACACTTTTTTTTATGGAATATGAGGACAAACGAGCGTACGGGTCACCTGGTGTTAAGTGATCACCGCCGCCCACATTCTCTTGCAACACCGGAGGAATCACAAGAGCGTTGCCGGCCTTTAAGGAAGGTGTACGCGCTTTTTTTGAAGGTACCCATGTCGTATCGTCCGGGAAACACCGCACAAGGAAGCTCATTCCACAGCTTTGTAGTACGTGGAAGAAAGCTCCTAGAAAACCGCACTGTGGAGGACCGCCACACATCCAGATGGTGGGGATGATATACTAACTTGTGGCGTGTCGTGCGAAGGTGGAATAATTATGACTTATTCTATTGGTTATGACATGCAAACCGAGTTAACCTCACCGACGAGTAAAAAAGAGGGACTCCGCGCCGTGATATTTGCAATTGAATCACAGTTATACTAGTGTGTGTGCGGTTACGTGGGATACTAGTTACACAATTTTTCTCCCTCTTAAATAGTCATATATGGCCACTAATACTTATATAGTATCGTTTTTATACTTTTTCACAACGCACGACGGCATTTTCAAAATATTTTATTGAGACGCAAACTGATCTGTCACAGACGATGACAATTCTCATAATGGCCGCCTATCGGCCTGTAGTAGTGTTAATGTGTGCGAGGAGCTATGTATTCACACGATAATAGGTTTGTTGTGTTGCTACACTGTTATGTAAGGTGACATGAATGTCATTGATGAAATTCAGGGCTTAATAATTTAAATATATTTTATTTAAATATCCATTCATTCGTAAGAAAAGGCGTTTTGTCAGATGTACAGAAAGCGAAACAAGGAATCCTATTTCACTCAAGGGTACGGAACCCGTAAACAGATATTGAATAAATATGAGTTTTAGCTATTCAAATATTATCCGTGATTAATTTTAAGACCGTTTTAGCAAGTTCTTCAAATATTAAAATAAACGTAACGATAAAAGATTTTCACTCAAATTTTTGATGAGAAAATTCCAAGATTCTTGTTTGTTCTCCCTCGTAATAAGAATATCGAGGGCTAATATTTTATGTGTAACAAACACATTTGGTATTAAAACCTCAGGTTTCTTAATTACATATTTACCTTTATAAATGTCTTTAATATTTATTTATGTTAATATGTTTGGTTTTCCTTTACAACTTAATCGAAAAATAAAACGCTTCAAGGGATTATTATTAATAACAGTATATATTATGGCCTTATGTGTTACTTATGATGATTGCGAAACTGAAGCAATGAGTTTCTTGCTACTTCTTCTCATTAGCTCAACCCTTTACGAAGTAGCGGTAAATTCATAAGTGTCATTTCTGTGACCTACATGAATGAAGTGATTTTGAATTTTAAGTGCTAATGGGCAGGGCACCTAGCTCGAAGGACAGATGGTCGTTGGGGCAGTCCTCAAATGGCGGCCAAGAACTGGAAGAGGCAGTGTTGATTGGCAAGACAAGATGGACCGATGATCCGGTCAAGATCGCAGAAATAGGTTGGATGAGGGCAGCGCACGACCAACTATCGTGGACATCTTTTGGGGGAGGCCTTTGTTTAGCAGTGGACGTCTTCCGTCTGAAATTATGAAAATAAAGAGTTACTTTTACATTTTGTGATATTTAGGGCCCGTCGTAACTTTATTCTCTATTCGTCATTAAGTGGTTTGCTTCGTTTTTATATACAGACTAGTTGGGCCCGACAGACGTTGTTCTGTATTTAATAAATAAAATACTTACCGTTTTTTATGAATTTGTAAATAATATATCATAACATCAAAAATTACTTCGTAAAATATGCACCCTGCTGTCGTAATGATATTGTTTCACAGCAGAACTGTCAAACCGTGCGTCAATAAATTCTCTCATAGAAATTATACAAGTATGGACACATCAAAGAAAAAACAAAATTTGTTGTTTTTATTTATTTAATTTAGCAGCATTTTCCTATTTATTCACCTTTTAAACCTTCCCTGGGCTTCCACAAATAATCCAAGACCAAAATTAGCCAAATCGGTCCAGCCGTTCTCGAGTTTTAGCGAGACTAACGAACAGCAATTCATTTTTATTTATATAGATAACGCGAGAGTTGGATGCAGAGCTCAGGAATGTGATAGTCTTGTGAACTTCTTGTTAGTGATGACCATAATCATGAGTGTGTCGATTTAAACAATTCAATTTGTTAATTTTTAAAAAAGTCGAACCTGGAAAGAGCTCTCGCATGGAACGCGAGAGGTCGTGGGTTCGAGTTCCGCATCGTTCATAAAATTTTGTTTTCAGTTTTATTTGTACAATGCCAGTGGGAGGCTCCTTTGCACAGGATGCCGGCTAGGTTATGGGTACCACAACGGCGCCTATTTCTGCCGTGAAGCAGTAATGTGTAAACATTACTGTGTTTCGGTCTGAAGGGCGCCGTAGCTAGTGAAATTACTGGGCAAATGAGACTTAACATCTTATGTCTCAAGGTGACGAGCGCAATTGTTGTGCCACTCAGAATTTTTGGGTTTTTCAAGATTACTGAGTGGCACTACATTGTAATGGGCAGGGCGTATCAATTTCCATCAGCTGAACGTCATGCTCGTCTCGTCCCTTTTTTCATAAAAAAAAATCGAATTAACCTTATAATTAAATCTGAAATTTTGTTCTGCCTTTCTTCAGCACACAAGTCTTAAACATTTATTTACAAATTTAAAAAAAAAAATACAACTTTACAATATTACTTTGTAAACATATTTTTTTTGGTTAAAAAAAGGCCGCTGACTTTGTTGCTTCCATTCTTCTCAGGCCTGATGCATTCATTTTGAAATGGGTGGTAGTTTTTTTTTTGACTTTCACTAAGTGATGTCACATCCTATTTTGAACAAAAATGTTTGGTCTTGAATTTTGAATTTAACATATGTATTAAAAGACATGTGCAAACATGATGTATGTCGCTCTATTTATTTGGTAGTGACTCGTTTCAGAGTGAAATTCCAACGTAAGTGAATAAAAGCATCGCATCGACTTCCTAAAAGCCGATAACTAAGTTTTCCGAGTGTTGCTCGGTTACCGGTTCGCTTCTTTGACAATGAAAGTATAGATTTACTTGATTTCATACATCGATGGTACGTTGGACACTCACACAGTCAGATAGTGTGTGAACAATTTTGATTTGCCAGTGTGTGCGTTACCTATGTAGTTTAGACGTTATTCAAAATACTAAAGGACTTTTTTTTATGAAAATATGAGATGAGGCGAGCAGGACGCTGAGCTGATGGTAATTGATATGACCTGCCCATTACAATGCAGTGCCGCTCAGGATTCTTAAAAAACCCAAAAATTTTGACAATTACGCTCGTCACCTTGAGACATAAGATCTCAGTCTTCAAGTCTCACTTGACTAGCTACGACGCCCTACAGACTTTTACCAGTGAGAGGCTTCTTTGCACAGGATGCCGGCTAGATTATAGGTACGACGACGGCGCCTATTTCTGTGTTTCAGTCTGATGAGCGCCGTAACTATTTTAATTACTGGCCAAATTAGACTTTACATCTTATGTCTCAAGGAGACGAGCGCAATTGTAGTGCAGCTCAGAATTGTTGGTTGTTTCAAAAATCCTGAGCGGCACTACATTGTTTTGGGCAGGGCGTATCAAATACCATCAGCTGAACGTCCTGTTCGTCTCGTCCCTTATTGTCATAAAAAAACCAAGCATGGTCAACGGTGATCACTTAAAATAAAACCTGCATTGTAATTATGTCTCCTATTCCTTAAAAGGAGGATTTCAACTCGATCACCATTCAAATTATTGAAAAAAAAGGTGATTAAGCGCCTCAAGAACGGTTTTCCTTATTCAGCTGTCCCATATTATAACGAAACATTTAACGATTTGCCGAATAATTAATTTCGCTAAGTGATGTTATTTGAAGCTGAAAAAGATCGGTACTTTGTAGGCTAGAGTTTATTTGGAGGTGAATAAAACGTGCGTTAGGGTGACTCTAAATTCGCATATTTTGTGTTTATTTTTTTTATCCAAATCAGTCACATTTCAATAACCACAAATCATTGGTATATTTATTACTTTATAGGTGTTAGAAGTGTGATACTTGGGCCCTATTTTACTCGGTCAGAAATTAGTAATGTTTTAATTTTAATTTCTGCATTGATTTTACTTTTTCGAAAAATTTTCCTTTGTTTTTTGAAGGAGACATAAATGTTATAGCGGAAAGCCATTTAGTCACTAATAGCGAAATTACTTCAATTATAAGTGAACTTTGACCACTCCAATTTCATGTCAAGATTTACCGACAAATCTACAAAAGTATTATGTTTCGAAAAATATTCCTGTTTCACTACAGAATTCTAATTAAATTAAAATAATCGCCATTTTGAAAAGCATGAAGATAATAACTTCCAAAATTGTCACTTGGCATATGTCACTTGACATTTATTGTCACTCGCCACTTGTCGAATTATGTCACTGACAAGTGTCAGCTTGATGAAATAGGCCCATGTTTGATCTGATTCCAAATTAATATTTTGACAGCCTGCTAATTTTTCAAAGTGGGTAAAAACCTTGATATACTTCTGGTTTATTTATTATTTCGTGGCATATATTCGCGAAGTATTTTCTCAGCTATTAAGTAGTAATGTGTAAGCATTACTGTGTTTCGGTCTGAAAATTACTGGGCAAATGAGACTTAACATCTTATGTCCCAAGGTGATGGGCGCAGTTGTAGTGCCGCTCAGAATTTTTGGGTCTTTCAAGAATCCTGAGCGGTACTGCAATGTAATGGGCAGGGCGTATCAGTTACCATCAGCTGAACGTCCGGATCACCTCGTCCCTTATTTTCATAAAAAAAGCACCTGCACTGCAAAAATCACTTAAATTTGAATTAATGGTTACAATACACGTTAGGCTTATGACCGACTTGGGGGATCACCAATGAATTATTTATGCTCGTATCTTGGTAAAAGTGAAATTTTCTTCTTTTTATTCTTCAACGTGTAGTGCTGTGTTGCCATTTTTTATTTACCGCGATGTAGCCGCCCAGTTAAATGTTATGAATGAGTTATTTTTGCCTGCCCTTTGTTTTTTGTGATATTTTATGTAAAAATTATTATGACAGCATACGTAAAAGAGTTTTTTCGCCGCATTTAATTCGGCTGAGTCAGGTATTGTGTTCTTGAGGTTGGCCATACTGTGAATATAGATGAAAGTATATTGGATACACTGTTTTTTTATGGAGCAGGAGGACGATACGAGCGTCCCCTGGTGTAAAGTGATCACCGCCGCCCACATTCTCTTGCAAAACTAATCGCGGATGTAGGTTCTACACTAAACGCATTGTGTGTGTATGTACGTCTTAAACCCGTATCTACAATATGAATATCCGGAACAAACAAAACCTAAAAACGTCCATTCTAATAAAAATTACGTAGCTCTCTTGACATCTTTCGAGCCCTTAATGAATTCACATCCCTTTTATCTCAGAGCCATCTGTTGATTTCTTTGTTAAACTTCCCTATTGTTTTACCAACACGCCAATATGACACTTGAGTGTGAATGTTAGGGGTTAATTCTGTTTGAGTTGTCATTAAGTGTGGTTGTATGCCCGTATCGCTCGTTAAGAAACTTGCCCGTATCAACTTGTGTTTTAAACTTATAACCTCATAACAATGTTGATTGCTATTTATTAGTGATTCGATAGAGGCAATGTTGAACATCGAGTGGGGAAAGTTAAAATATTAATTGTTCGCAGTTTGCATTACAATCAGCAGTATTAAGATGTAGTTATCTGAATCTCGGAAACGGCTCCAATGATTTGAATGAAATTTTGTATATAGGTAGTTTCGGGGGCGAGTAATCGATCTAGCTAGGTTTCAATTTTAAAAAATGTTCTAAGAACCGTGTTTTAATGAGAAACTGATACAATAATATTAGAATACAAAGGTAAATTTCGCCACTATATACAAGACTATAATAGCTCAGATGGGCCATTGGGTGTCCCGGAAAGCAGAAGACCCCGGTTCTAATCCCGATGTCCTATTAGTAATTTTTTGTTCAAGTTTTGTACCTACTTAAAAATCCGAGCCTCAGTCGTCCAGGTACTATATATTACTTAGAATAGTAATTGAAATTCTATATGATATTTGTACAAAATTTTGAAGTGCAATAGGCAATTTATAAATGTCATAATTTTTAGAAATCCTTTCCTAGAAAGTTCAAAGGAAAAAAAGCGGTCAAGCGCGTGTTGGACTTTTTTCAACACGTCCCATATAATACAAGACATCATATACTTTTCTTTTTCTTTATAGGGCCGCCATTTTGGTATTTTTTCTTAAAGTTGCTGTAATAATACACAATCTGTCCAAAATTCCAGCTATGTAACTATTACTGTTTTTGAGATATATCAAGTTGACAGGCGGACAGCATTTTAGATAATAGTGATAGGGGGCTTAATCTTCGGGAACGGAACTCTAAAGGGAATTCCGTACAGGATCTGTACTTGTGCAGTATTCTGTCAAGAGCCATATTATCAAGTGAGAATAATAATCTGCAACCTGCAGATGTAAACACTTCAGAGAAATTCCAGCTTCTATCAATCTTATCAAAACATACGACCATTAGAGCTTATCCAGAATCATCCAAATTAAATCTAACACAGTAATTGTTAATAATTTGCACAGCAGTAACATATCTTAGAAAATTGCTATTTAAAAGCCTCGTCGAAGCTCTTCTTCTTTTCAATTAAGTTCAGTTAACGCTTATTTCCAACATATTCATGGTGGTTCGGCTATTTTAAATGGAGAAATGGAGCTACTTTTCAGTTTTACTTCTATAAAAGTGCAGGATGTCGTAAGCCTTGTTTGAAATATTGGGAAACACGTCACGTGGACGTCTGGCATTCCACAACCGCGAGTTATACAAGAAATTTCTTGCCTCGTACAGACACTTTGTTGAATCAATTACCGGCTGCTGTTTTTCGAAACGATATGACCTAGGGACCTTCAAAAAAAGGGCTCTTGACAGGGGTCAGTGTCCAAGTAGGTAATGTAAGTTTCATGTATATCCTTAAAAATATAATCGAATTTATACCTATTCAGGTCCAATATAGGCTTATACTTACCAGGGGTATTGTGGATGTCCATGGGCGGTTGCCTCACCTCTCCCCATCCCGTGAGCCTCTTGCCCGTATGGCCCTCCTATATCGGTTTTGAATTTTTTTATGTATCATCATCAGCCGGAAGACGTCCACTGCTGGATAAAAGCTTCCCCCAAAGATCTCCACGACGGTCGGTCCTGCGCTGCCCTCATGCAACGTATTCCGGCGATCTTGACCAGATCGTCCGTACATCTTGTGGGAGGCTTACCAACACTCGTCTTACGGTACGTGGTCGCCTTTCGAGGAGTGGCCATCTGTCCGTCGAACTATGTGCCCTGCCCACTCCAGTTTCGCAATCATTTGGGCTATGTCGATAACTTTGGTTCTCTTTCGGAAATCCTCATTTCTATATATTGTAATTGAAATGATTGGTAACCTTAGAGTATCTTGCTCATTCTTCTCTTAGAAAATCTGAAATGAAAATCCGAATGAGCTGTATGAAAAAAATACACATTTCAAGTCAAATAAAATATTTTTTATTTGATTTGATTTGGACTTCAACCTCCAGAGATATATACATAAATAAATTTTTCCACTGAATTCACTCTGAAGTAAATTGAAGTTTCAATTTCTGCTCAACTGATTAAGGCAACACTAAATGCCAGCGACCTTGAGCGATATGAGTTCACGGCTGCCGGCCCGCAATCTATGGGTGGAAATCAGTTTATATGCTTATAATCCTCGTTATTCACTACTAATCTGAATAAATGGACCTACACAAAAAAGTACAAGCTATAAGAATAACTTTTCTGAGAGAAGTACCAAAAAAATGCGTAGTAGTGTTCATAGCTCGAATTGCTATACTTTCACCACAAAACTTGTCTAAAAACACCATGTTTGCGTGTTTTCTGCTTACTCTTCACCTTAAGTAGCAGTCAAATATTTCTTCTCCACACGCAGTTATCTCACAATTAAACCTGAAATCTTACTTAAATGTAACCAGTTAATCTTGTAGAATTTAGATTACCTACTTAATTAATTATGTAACCCCTTGCAATTACCCGAAAGATGTTCTTGGCGTGATTTAAGTGTAATTACATGCTTTTGATGGTTTAAGAAATTTTAAATGTGGTTGGATGAAAAAAGGCATTGCAGAATTACTGGTAGAAGCGTCAATGGCGCAATAGTTAGAACAGTTGACTCTTACCGCGGTGCACCCAGTTCTAACCTTGCCAGTTACGTACTAATGTGTTTTTGGTTGTCGAATTTTTTTTTTTTTTTTGTGAAAATAAGGGACGAGACGAGCAGGTCGTACAGCTGATGGTAATGGAAACGCCCTGCCCATTACAATGCAGTGCCGCTCAGGATTCTTGAAAAACCCCAAAAATTCTGAGCGGCACTACAACCGCGCTCGTCACCCTGAGACATAAGGTCTCATTTGCCCAGTAATTTCACTAGCTACGGCGCCCTTCAGACCGAAACACAGTAATGCTAACACATCACTGTTTCACGGCAGAAATAGGCGCCGTTGTGGTACCCATAATCTAGCCGGTATCCTGTGCAAAGAAGCCTCCCACTGGTAAAATATATGTGGGAGGCTTCTTTGCACAGGATACCGGCTACATTATGGGTACCACAATGGCGCCTTTTTTAGTAATGTGCTTTATTGTGTTTCGGTCTAAAGGGCGCCGCTAGTGATATTGCTGGGCAAATGAGACTTAACATCTTATGTCTCAAGGTGATGTGCGCCATTGTAGTGCCACTCAGAATTTTTGGGTTCAAGAATCCTGAGTGGCACTGCATTGTAATGGGCAGGGCGTATCAGTAACCATCAGTTGAACTTCCTGCTCGTCTCGTCCTCTACTTTCTTAAATAATAAAATTTAATAATATGTTTATAAAAGGCATTTATTTTCTCAAAATTGATTCCTTTAGAATTCCTTTTGATGTCATTTCTAATATACTAGATACTACTACCGCTTCGGAAAAAAAAGGCGCTCTGAGAGAGAAAGAAAAAGAAACTCTCCCAGCATTCTTTTTTTGCGCTCTATTCAATAAAAATATACAGTATTGTTCAGTCATTTCTATCGCTATAAAATAATCACAATCTAGTCCCAGGCTGTCCGATCATTTAGATATTCAGCAGTGGAGTAATAGCATTTACGATAGAGCCATTTTTTTATAAAACATTTAAATTTATTTATAGATAATGCCTGAACAGTGGCTGGGACTTTATTGTAGAAGTGTATACATTTACCCTTAAAGCTATTATGTATCTTACGAAGCCTACTAGAATTAGTTACAAGCAATCCCTTATTTCTAGTGTTATAATAATGAAAATCACTATTAAGAGCAAAAAGGGTTGTCATACACGAGAATATAGGATGCGGTGATCACATACCATTAGTTGACACTGGCACTAATTTGTCCTCCTCTTCAATAAAAAAAGGAGTTGGAAAGTCATATCGTCGTGATACTAGAAATATGTTGGTTAAATAGCTAACTAGCAAAAGAGTATCGGTGCCGTTACACATTGCAGATTTCGAACAGTAGATACATCTTTTCTCGAAATTTAATAAATAATTGATTGTGAAGATATTCATTCCATCTCAGCGAAGGCAATTAGGAAAATGTATATAATATCTTTCAGTAATTACAGTTTTGTTAAGAAATTCTGTTGCCTCGAAATGTAGACATTTTCATTTTCCAATTATGTATTCATAACTTTGTTCTGAATCGAAATGTTGTCCAATAATATTAATGAGTTTATGTTAATTTATTATCAATAACATACGAATTTAAATATCAAAACTGTGCATCGGAAATATTGTCAAAGTTTTAATTAAATATGGTGTAAAATGGGCCTGTTTTCAATCAATCAAAATGGCTTACTGTTTTTTTTATAGGATGGGAAGATAGATGAGATGAAATTTACGGCAAGCAAATTATTTCATCTAGGGTTGTCGAGCGCAGATGGATATGATCTTATCGTATTTTTATACGAAAGAGGTGGATAAACGTTAAATACGTTGTTAAGTGATCACCGCCGCCCACAGTCTCTTGTAACACCAGGGGAATCACAGGAGCGTTGCAGGCCTTTTAGAAATGCGTACGCTCTTTTTGTTGAAGGTATAGGTATAGGTGTCGTATCGTCCTGAAACACCGTATAAGGTAGCACATTCCTGAGCTTCGTTGTACGTGGAAGGAAGTTCCTTATACACCACGCCACTAATACGTCACCAAGATGGAGGCCTGTCCCATTTGCAATGCGCGGGGATTGTGTCATATAATAATAATAATATTGACACACATTTTACACAAATTATCTTGCCCCAAGTTAAGCATATATAGCCTGTGTTATGGGTTACAAGACATTGATATATTTAATACAATATACTTACTTAAACATACATAAATACATTTAAACATCCATGACTCGGAAACAAACATCCATATTCATCATATAAATGTTTGCACCTACCAGGATTCGAACCCGGGACCTCTAGCTTAGTAGGTAGGGTCGCTAACCACTCGGCTAAACATATAGTAAGTGGAAAATAGGTTTTTGTTCTAATTTCATAGACAGACACGTATATCTCAAGAATACAGTCGTTATACAGTTTTTATTGGTCAGTCTGAAGCGTGCTTGTGTGCTTGTCATCTACGGGGTTAACACGTGTGTCATATGACTTAAATATACTTAATTTCAAATTTTAATTAAACTATTGCATAGCTTCTATCGCGGGCCTTGAGCGTGGAGACCGAATCTAGAAATTCCGTAACGAAAGTAACCTAACACTTACTAACTAGATGTATATAGATATTTCGGCACGGTCATTACAGTTGCCGTGGAACAGCGGTTATCACGTATGCTTTTTGTGCAGAAGGTTCGAGCCTGGGGTACATCTTGTTTTTTTTTAATTTCTTTATTTTTTTTATCCCGTTTTTTTATTTTTATTATTATGACAAGCATTTTTATTTTGTTTCACCTGTCCCGTTGTCTGTCTGTAATCACATCTTGCAAGTTAAATTTTACTCACTTCCCATTTCCCATTCCCATCAAAAAAAAAATACTGCTTATATAAAATAAATAAATAATTATAATTGCATAACTTGATAAAAAATGCTATGCAATAGCTTTACCGCGGCAGTCCCCGAGTGCCACACGTCTTTTTTTGTTACTGTAATTACGCTCTCCCAATTATATCTTTAGTTATGTCCTTCTTGCATTTAGAATTCTCTTACGCCTGCCACGATTCTGTAGCCGGTGATGATTTGCCGAGGCGCGGGTGAATAGCTTTTATAGTATAATGCAGAAACGTGTCATGTCCTTGATTTTTTTTTGGAGAGGAAGAAAATACATTTGCGTATTGAAGACCCCGAAACAAGGCCCATATGTCTTCGGGTGTAAACCGACACAAACGATTAAAAACCTCCTCCCTGCTGATAGTCCTAAAGGTTTTTACAGCGAAGCCGGGCGTGGGCCTTGGAGGCCGAAAATGTAGCTCTCAGGCGCGGGGCGTCTCGGAAGGAAACTCGAACCTCGGACCGCCTTCTCACTAGGCTGGATGGAGAGAAGATCACTAACGATCTTATATATCTGTTAGTCCAATGGACTCTACGTTTGAACAGACTTCGACGGTGATATATGTATGTGTGTTTGTAAATATGTGTGAATGAATGTGTATAAGTGTGTGACTATTTGTGTGTAGTGTTATTGTACGTGTGTGATGTGAGTGTGAGTGGTGTGAAACGATTACAGAACGACTATCTCGTAGGGCTTCTAATAATGTGTGTAACTTTCTTTGTAAGCAGGGTGAGAGGCAGCCGCAACAGGAGGTCTTTTACACAAAATCGAAAGCCGAAGTTTGACAATAGCTTTACGGCCGTTTTCAATAACGTACCTGTAGGATCGGATATATTGCTATTACTCAATGTAATGTGTCGATAGGTTATTGAAATGTAAGTAAGCGTAAAAGGATATATTTGTCTACCTCTAGTAAGTAAAACTAAGGATAGTTAGGTTTTTGAAAACGGCCGTTAACCGGCGTTTTGCTTAACTGGTAGTTTAACATGTTTTTTTATTAACTGAGACTAAGTGCGACATATTTGATGGCTCGTCAAGTAAACATCACAAATGCTACCTAATTAATTGCTACATAAAGATCTTAGGTCATCGCCTACCATTAACCCACCATTCTCTTCCTATAAATAAAATTTAACGACACAACAGCACGAACGTCTTAATTAATTAATTTTAAAAGCGCCAGCCCTTGGCGTCAGCACTTAAAGCCGTGACGAATTTAAACCTTAATAACAAGTATTAGGAACAACATTTGCATAGCATAATTAAAATTTAAGCCTTCCAGCCGAAATGTGAAACAGGATATTTAGTGAGGGATAATATTAATTAATTGAATACGAAATTGTATGTTGGTATGTTTTATTTAAATAGATGTATTTGGTTTATATAGTAATGGAGTAATTTGACGCATTCGTTAAATAACTACAAGATGGAACATCTCGAATGTTCCATCTTTAATTATTATGAGGGTGACTTCGAGCGTCACCTACGTGTCGACAGCAAATGTTAGTTTGCGAATACACTGATCGAATTATCTGACTCTTTTACCAATGGGAGGCTCCTTTGCACAGGATGCCGGCTAGATTATGGGTACCAAATCAGCGCCTATTTCTGGCGTGCAGCAGTAATGTGCAAGCATTACTGTGTTTCGATCTGAAGGGCGCCGTAGCTAGTGAAATTAATTGGCAAATGAGACTTAACATCTTATGTCTCAAGGTGACGAGTGCAAGTGTAGTGCCGCTCAGAATTTTTGGGGTTTTTCAAGAATCCTGAGCGGCAGCTGCATTGTAACGGGCAGGGCGCATCAATTACCATCAGCTGAACGTACTGCTCTTCTCGTCCCTTACGGTCATAAAAAAACCTTTTGTTCTGCTGTGATTTTAAAACAAAGTTAATGTTGCGAAGATGCATGGCTCAGAGGCAAACCCTAAGTCGCTGACACCTATCATCAAACTCGTAGCGAACCCGATGTGGCAATGGTGTGGTCACTTCGCGATAAAAAGTTTACTGGTGCATGAGGGAAGATGGCAAATATTTTGAAAGATTAAACGGGTTACGGTCGCGAACTAGATGCGAGTCACCCAACATAAACAACCGACAAACAGACAAATAATAGTGCCAGTAAATGGAAACTCAAAGTACTAAGGCAGCATAAATAATAAGTAGAATCATTAAAACAAAAAGGAAGGTATTGTAAGATCAAGTAAAATACTAGGCGCGCAGAGTTGAACATTTGAACTCATTAGACGCTAGCGCTCTAACTAACTCAATAGTTGCGATGTTCGAACATATTAGCTTAGTCGTACTCGTACCTCGAGTCTTCCAGAACTTCTGCTAATTAATTACTCGCCTTTGCACTTCTGGAAAATAAAGTTATTTTAGTTGTACTTGCCGCTTTTGTTTTAAGCTGTAAGCATGGAATTATAACGTCTACCCTGAGAGATTTTAACCGAATTTTTTAGTTCTTAGTTTAAACTAAAGGCTAATTTTGATCATTAACACAGAATTGTGGTTTGTGGCCTAGTATCGGCATTCATTTCTCATAATTTCCTGGTGCCTAAACAATTCCACAACGGCGCCTATTTCTGCCGTGAAGCGGTAATGTGTAAGCATTATTGTGTTTCGGTCTGAAGGGTGCCGGAGCTAGGGAAATTACTGGGCAAATGAAACAACATTTTATATCTCATGGTGACGAGCGCAATTGCAGTGCCGCTTAGAATTTTTGGGAGTTCTCAAGATTCCTGAGCGGCATTGCATTGTAATGGGCAGGGCGGATCTATTACCATCAGCTAAACGTCCTGCTCGTCTCGTCCCTTACTGTCATAAAATAGTTTTTTTAAAGCCGTCGTGAGGAAAATCTTTGGGGGAGGCATTTGTGAGGCAGTGGACGTCTGATGTCTTTAATAAATCAATTAAATCATGGTGATAATTAGTAACATTTCACAACATATTCTCCCATGTTCGCGAAAATTCGATAGGCACTTAACGGCGTAAAAGAAACTTTAACGTTGTTTACAAAAACATGTTTTTATTGTTACTACCTACTACACTGTTGGAAATCATTCTAGAATGATCCTTACCGGTATTATAAAGGGGCGCACATTATTCATTGAGTCATTCAGTAACAGTGATAAAGTTATATAACAAATGATACTAGAGTGGTTCACTATTTCACCTATAACCAAAACTTCCTTGTCATTCACAAACTAGAAACTAGAAACCTTCAAGAAACCGATATTTAACAAGTTGCATAAAATAATTACGTAATCTTTGACGAATATTGTTATACAATATGGATAAGTATTAATATGTATATGTGTATGATTCTATATATGTATACTTTTGTGATACGGTGATTTTATTGAATATGTTTCTCCAACACAAATAAGTAATCTGTGGATAACATTCTTAATTATATATGTATTTATGTTATAAGAATTGTAATTAATAATTAAGATGTTCAATTGTTTGTTGTTCCCAATTAAATAAAATAAAAATATTAATGTTATTAGTATATGACTGACTGCTGCGGAATATAATAAATTGTTGGCAAATTCTGTTGATGTTACCGAACCCCGTAGTCCTGTTACGTTGTAACGTATTTAGTAAAATTTCATCTACAGGATCTACTTTACAGTTGATAACCTGCTCAACCTCAATGTTCGCATATTAGCAAATTGCTCTTGCAAATCTAAACAATTTGTTATATTTTTAAAGTGTAAACCCTCACTTCTATTCACCTCACAATTTTATGAACGATGCGGGTTTGAGAGTTGAACAAAGCATACATGATTTTATGACGATACGTCACTCGAACGGTTAGCTTAGTTGGGAGAGCACTCGCACGGAACGCGAAAGGTCGTGGGTTCGAGTCTCGAATCATTCATAAAAAATTTTTTTTTGAAAATTTTATTTGTGTACTAATCCCAGAAGCGAGGGTTATTATTTTAAAAACGAAACTAATTGTATCATTGTATGGTTGAGTTGCAAGGCAAATAAATGCTTAAATAATAATAGCTTGTAGAAATCATTTATAATGATCCCATGTTTAGTAGTTCCGTAGATATGTTTAGAATTCTCTTTGAGAATAAACATCTCAGCTTTGCTTGTTACAAACGGGACGTTGGACTCATTACAGAATGGACGAATGTATTATAAATTAACTTCCTTGTTTACATTTGTGTTTATGTAGTTAGTAGCATTATCTGTTATTTACAATTACACAAAAAAAATTTGAAAACAAAATTTTATGAACGATGCGGGACTCGAACCCACGACCTCTGGCGTTCGGTGCCAGTGCTCTGCCATCTGAGCTAAGCGCTCGAGTGACGTATAGTCATAAAATCTTGTATGCTTTGTTCAACTCTCAGGTTGTGGCTTCATGTACAGGATCTACTTTACAGTTGATAACCTGCTCAACCACAATATTTGTATATTAGGAAATTGACTTGAGATGTCGCTCTTACAAATAGTATTTTCTTTGATTGACGCGAGTGATATTTATATAAAATACTGTGGATTGTGGATTGATGCACCTAATATACACAATAACTCTTGTGTTTATAAGTATTTTTTTTTTCTTTTTTTGACTTACTCGTGTAAACCTTTCAGTTTTAGACATTTGAGTATTTTTGTTGCGTCACTTTGCATATATTGTAATTGAAATGATTTATAAAACAATTAAAATGTGAATCTTGACTTAAAAGAGTGACAATGAGTTTCTTGCTACTTCTTCTCATTAGCTCAACCCTTTACGAAGTAGCGGTGAATTTGAATTTACTATTAAAGGAGTAAAGCGCGTGTAATTGTAACGGTTTTACAATAGATGTTTGCGTAAAAGTTACATTTTTATTTTAGTTAACCCGACGTTTCAAAACCTTTCCAGATCTCGTTTTCAGGGCCACTGCAGATGAAGTGATTCAAATATAGTATTTGTCATAGTTGTCATTTTGAAGTTTAGCGCCATTTATTTCCTCGGAGGTGGTATTTTCTGTACACAGATGGTTTTTGGCAAAATTTACTGTCAGTGGGCTATAGGAGTCGTAATTTTTTGGTGAGTGTAAACTGTAAAGAGCGAACTTGACTTTTCCATTGGGCTGTCTAAGCTTAAGGTGAACATAATAGAAAGATTATGCTAAGCTTACACTCAGCAAAGTCTTACATACGTAAAATCTGAGCAAAGTTCAAGTACGCTCTTTAGATCTCAGCCTGAATCGATGATATTTTTTTTATGAAAATAAAGAACGAGACGAGCAGGACGTTCAGCTGATGGTAATTGATACGCCCTGTCCATTACAATGTAGTGCCGGTCAGGATTCTTGAAAAACCCAAAAATTTTGAGCGGCACTACAATTGCGCTCGTCACCTTGCACCTCATATACCCAGCAATTTCACTAGCCACGGCGCCCTTCAGACCGAAACACAATAATGTGTACACATTACTGCTTCACGGTAGAAATAGGCGAAGTTGTGGTACCCATAATCTAGCCGGCATCCTGTGCAAAGGAGCTTCCCACTGGTAAAATGATGAGAATGCTCAGATCTTGAAACTTGATAACCCTATTTTGTTAAACCAGGTAAAAAATAGCAGAAAATTTTAATTTTCTACTAAATCTGTAAAGGCACTGTATCGGGCAATATCTATTCTGTGAACCACAACTTAGATGACTCGAAAGTGATTCTCATTCTTGTGATATAATGCCGTATTAAATTTGTATAGTAATGGCAAACATCCAAATGTATGCAGGATTGATACATCCATTGTAACGAAGTCGATTGTCAAACCAAACCCCGTGTATGCAAATAAAGGAGAGGGCACCTTTATGTACCTGACCGTCAAGCGCTTGAACCGCTCACGACTTCATCAGATACAGCGCTTTATTGCTTCATTTGGAACAATTCGTACCCCAATCGTAAGCCCTGTTTGATAAGATTCGACCGTTGCTTTATCTCAAATCTAAATGTATTTTATTCGTTTAATATTAATCTTTTGAAATTGTAATGAATAAAACTTTATAAAGCGTAGTAAGCCGTGTGAAAGTTTTAATAAATGCCACGCATAATTAACAAAAAACAACCAACTTCAAATAAATTATTCTAAAACACTATAATGTGCACTAAAAAGTAAAAAAAATAATTGCGTATTCTTTATAAGCGGCTGGATCACGCGTTGCGCAGAGATGTCGCTTCATTATGTGTCTTCTACCGCATTTATCACGGGGAGTGTTCCGAAGAGCTTTTTAACCTGATTACTGCCGCCGAATTCCACCTTCGCACGACACGCCACAAGTTAGGATATCATCCCCAGCATCTGGATGTGTGGCGGTCCTCCACAGTGCGGTTTTCAAGGAGCTTTCTTCCACGTACTACGAAGCTGTGGAATGAGCTTCCTTGTGCGGTGTTTCCGGCACAGTCGCGTTCTGTGGTAACAAACATAAAAAATAATCACCAATCAATCGAATTGCGAACTTCCCTTTTTTGAAGTCGGTTAAAAGGACGTCAATTCAAAGGATTGATGGAGAAATAACGAACATGGCAATTAACAATAAAACCAAATATTTCATGTAACATGGAGTATCTGCTGTTTATACGATCGAACATCATCATCAAATCATCGACAGTCAAGTCATCTCATATCGGCTTGATCGTTTATCGATCTGTTTAGGGATGTGGATATAGGATAAAAAGCATTTATTTTCTGAAAATTGAATCATATAGAATTCTTTTTTATATCATTTCAAATATACTAGACACTACTACCGCTTCGGAAACCAAGAGCGCTCTGAGAGAGAAGAAGCGGCACAAGAAACTTACCCAGCATTCTCTTTTTTTGCGCTCTTTTTAATGAAATATACAATATTGTACTGTCATTGCTATGACTCTCTCTGAATCTTCTATCGCGTATGTCACGGGGAGTGTTCTGAAGAGGACACATCACATCAAAATGTAAAATGTCACACCATATGCGTACCATAAACAACTAGACTCACAATCACGCTCAAAAATTGTCTGAAGACTCGGTCTACGCGTCTATTAGGTAGAGTTTTCATTCAGTTGTGTTCCGACCGCGCTTTGAATACAACGCCACGCAATGACAAAGTGTTCAGTGAAAATCTGTCCAAATAACAGCATATTCAAAAGATGGAGTGTCGAATTTCAAATAATAATAAATTAACAATTGTGTTACTATCCTTACGTTTTAGATCATTTTTATAAATAGGTAATTACACTTCAAACCCGAGAGGCACGGGTTCGATTCCCGCATCGTTCATAAATTTTGGTACAAATTAAATTTATATATTTAATCTCAGAAGTGAGGGTTATCACTTAAAAATAATAAATTGTTAAGTTACTAACTGTTAAACATAAGATATGTATTGATGAGCCCTCTCATTAGCCCGGTAACAAAACTAACACTATTGTTTGGCCACCAAAACAGTCCGTTAATAATATATCGACGTACAAAATTATATATTATTCGTTTTGAATATTATACTAGCTATTTGCCGCGACTTCGTGCGCGTGCAATAGTGACTTTTGGGTAGCATTTTTTTTTTAATATACTTTACAAATAATACACAGTGGACTGCTGTGTCTGGTATACTTTTATAAGCTACCAACTATACAACTTTTTCATCCCCACACAGGTCTAAATTTAAAAACGCTAGAACAAATATTTATTTATATTTAATCAAGTGCCTAAATACAATTTTACATGGTGTTGTTCTTCGTTAATGACGAACTTTCATACGAATTTTCACACCCTATTTCAACCCCGCCAAGCCTTTCATTCGCGATTAAAGATAGCCTATATCCTTTCCCAAGCTCTTGTGTATCTCTCTACTAAATTTCATGATAATCGGTTAAGTGGTTTAGGCGTTTAGGCACATTTATAATATTAGTAGCGATAGGTTAATTCAGTTGTAAATATTGAATTACAGGATATAAAATGATTTTGATTAATTATTTGAAACAAATAATAAATTAATTTCGGCGTGATTAAGTTAACTATGTAGTTTTATTTAGTCTTTTTGCGGTATTAATTGAGTTAAGTGGCGTTTTGTGTTGATATGTGCTGCCAACCGTGAGGGTCAGTTTACATTTGATGGATGAGATAATTTTAAATTAATTCACATAATAATATTGTAACATTAAAATTTTTCGAGGACATTCATTATGTGAAGTTATTCCTGAACAACTGAATAAATTTAGAAACAGTAGTTGGTTTTATACAAAGTTGAAATATGAGCTTCGAAATACTTTGGTATTTTTATGAAAATAATGGACGAGACGTGCAGGACGTTATCAGCTGATGGTAATTAATACGCCCTGCCCATTACAATGCAATGCCGCTCAGGATTCTTGAAAAACCTCAAAAATTCTGAGCGGCACTAAAATTGCGCTCGTCACCTTGAGACATAAGATGTTAAGTCTCATTTGCAATGTAATTTCACTAGTTACGGGCGCCCATCAGACCGAAACACAGAAATGTTTACACATTACTGCTTCACGGCAGAAACAGGCGCCGTTGTGGTACCCATAATCTAGCCGGAAAAGGTCGCCAATTAGGCCACCAGCGAATAATTAGGGAGTTATTATTGTGCGAAGCGGCGGTCATATTGTATTTCAGTATATTAATTTTCTAAACTGAGGAAACTCATCCACAAGCTTCAAACCTTAGATAATTTATCACTCTATACTTATATAAGGGGAAATAAGACTTAACATATTACGTTGATGACGAGCGCAATTGTAATGCCGCTCAGAATTTTTGGGATTATAAAGAATCCTTAGCGGGACTACATTGTAATGGGCAGAGCGTATTTATTATTATTATTATTATGATTTGGGGATTTTAATGCACTTAAATCCTAGGATCTATTGTGCTTCTTGCGCTAGCGCGCCTGTTCTCAAACTTAAAAGTTAAGGAGGAGAATCGAGGCTTCTAACTACATACGTGTTACTGTGCCGAGATTCAAATTATATCTTCGAGACCTATTACTTTTAGAAGGCGTAGGATCCTCAGAGGGTCCAGGCATGGCACGTCCTCTGCTTTGAGGGCGTAACAATTACCATTCGCTGAACGTCATGCTCGTCTCGTCCCTTTTTTTTTTCATAAAAAAAATGTGTAATGCGGATGTCACCTCTAGTACCTTTATTATTATTTATGTCTCTGGTTCACATAATAAATAAATAAATAAAAAAATAAGCAATATAAACAAAATGGCGCAACCTTTTAATATATTATATTACAACTTATTATTTCCTAGTACACACTTGCCTCCTTATTCATAATAGTCTGCTAACTTAAAGCATTGCTAATTCTCACTCTGTCTTCTTCTATTGACCTAAGTCAGAATGAGAAAAAACACTCCTAAGCGGCTGTTTAAAGTTAGCGGACCATTATGAATAAGGGGGTTATTGTTTAATTATATAGTTAGCATTATTTAATTTAATATTGTAATTTTCGGCACTTCTGTGAAGTATCTAGGTCATATTGTAATTGTATTTTATGATTGTCTGGCGCCAAAATAAAATAATCTCTCCATTTAATTCTTAAGTTTTATTGATATCTCTTTACGCATTATCTGAATGTAATGTCATGTTAAATATTTATGGGGTAACGTCAGACGAAGCGGAAGTATATGATTCACACCTGGAATACATTTAAACACATGCTTCCAAATATAGACAATAGCTTTAAACATTGAGGCAACCATCCTCTATCATATATACTTTATTTTTGCGAGAGAAGAACACACGAGCGACCCAAACCCACTTGTCTATAAAGCGTAGAATACGTACCACATGTGAATTCGAAAATAGAGTTTGTTTCACCGACAAAGACAAGAAAACAATCTTATATACGTAAAATATATAAATGATATACTCTGTGTACCTTCGCCGCGGTTGCGTTTCATGAATTTCATGACAGATGGATTGAAAGACAACAGAGGCTTAGTTGGAGAGAACTGTAGCAGTGCGGTTTTGAATAAGCTATTTTCCCCATACAACTAATCCTTGAATATAACTTCCATGCACAGTATTTCCAGGTCAATTAGACATGAGTAAGTTTTAATAAAAAAAAGTGCTACTCGGGACGCCCAACAGAAGTGATTACTTAAATCTTTTATGTATATATATAAGAGATTTCCACGTATATAGTCACTCATCACGATATCTCTGGAACCATTAGAGCTAAAGACTTGAAATTTATAGGAATATTCTTTCACCGAGTAGAGGTCAGCTAAGAACGGATTTTCCAAAATTCCACCCGTAAGATTTTTTTTTTATTATGAACAGAACAACGTCTGTCGGGTCAGCTAGTTGATTATAAAATGTTTTATATTCTTAGTTACAATTCTTGAATATGTAAATTAGAATTTTGTGTATATACAATATTATTAGTATCATTATATAAGTAACAATTATTGATTAAGAGTGAGAGAGGAAGAGCATGCTTACCGCTGCCATATGCGTTACGCGTTACGTTACGAAGCGGTTTACCCTCATATAAGAAGTTATCACTTCTAAAACCGAATAGGATCACAAATGGCTGATAAATAATATTGGTGGCGGCAGCGCAGGTAAACAGAATTACTATAAATTCCGCGAAGTCTAAAAATTCATGACGAAGTGCAAGTCATCTTACCTTTATTATAGCTACCTGTGGTCGGTTGTCCTAACAAGTCTCCGATAGATATCTGTACCTGAGTGGGATTATGTTTAAAAACCAAGGTTATTTGATAATGGTGTCGTTAGAAACCATGCGGGTACAACACTAAATGTGTTTTTAATTTAAGTAATATATTTAGGCATATAATAAATGAAATATGTATAATTCTAATTCACATTAAATTTCATCATCATCATCAGCCGGAAGACGTCCACTGCTGGACAAAGGCCTCTCCCAAAGATCTCTACGACGATCGGTTCTGCGCTGCCCTCATCCAACGTGTTCCGGAGATCTTGACCAGATCATCGGTCCATCTTGCCGACCAACACTGCGTCTTCCGGTACGTGGTCGCCATTCGAGGACTTTTCTGCCCCAACGGCCATCTGTCCGTCGAACTATGTTCCCTGCCCACTGCCACTTCAGTTTCGCAATCATTTGGGCTATGTCCGTGACTTTGGTTCTCATACGGATCTCCTCATTTCTGATTCGATCTCACAGGGAAACTCCGAGCATAGCCCTCTCCATTGCCCGTTAAGCGACCATGAGTTTTCTCACCATCATTCAAGTATATTTATTCAAAATAAGATCTTTGAATCACTTACGGCCGTTCCCAATATACTATCTATAGATAGAGATAAATTACTACCTTCTACTGTCAGTAATTAGCTGTCCCAATATACCCGATAAGTCATTCTTATCACCTTATATCAGGGCGCGTGAATTGCAATTTCCATGCAAACTTTATATCACTGGTAAGCTATAGGTCGGCCCATTGACAGACAGCGTGTACGGATAAGGTGAGTTACCGTCGATAAGTTTATTGGGACAGAAAAGTCTACGATAGTTACGATTTTTATCTCGAGTAAGAGATGGACAGAATATTGGGAACGGCCGTAAAACGCCAAAATCTATCAATAGATGGATATGTGACACGTAATGCTTCAGAGCTGGCAAGACCGGAGCAAGTGTTTGTTATGTAATAAATAAATAAAATATTATTGTAAGGTTACACTATCGAAGTGGTACAAAGTAATATAATGTTTGTTTGTTTCAGAATCAAGGGTGAGGCACCCTGGGTACCGACAATGAAATAGATATCGCTGAAAACGATATCAAAACGTAAGTACTTCATTTTTATTACTAATATTACATTTTATTATCATTAAGTCATTATAGCATTTACAAATGGCGGCGTCCTCAATAGTGTAGAAGCGCTATTTGAGCTTCGCTTTGAACTTATTAGAAATTATTAGACTAATTCAAATTCAAAATTAATATAAATTATAATATTGACACACTTTTACTTAAATTATCTTGCTCCAAACTAGGCGTAGCCTGTACTATGGGTAAAAGACAACGATATATTTAATAAAATAAAATTACTTAAACATACACAAATATTCAGTCTATCTCTTACTAGAGTTAAAAATCTTAACTATCGTTGACTTTTCTGTCCATTATCTTTCTGTAACTTATCGACGGTAACTCACCTTATCCGTGTACGCTGTCTGTCAATGGGATGACGTATTGATTCCCAGCGATATAAAGTTTGTATGGAAATTGCAATTCTCGCGTCCCAATATAAGGCGATAAGAATGACTTATCGGGTATATTGGGACGGTTTCAGATTATTGACAGCTAATTACTTACAGTAGAAGGTTATTATTGGGAACGGCCGTAAGACAGCCCAATAGAAAGGTTAAGCGCACGTTTCATAATACACAGTACATCTTTGATTGTAACTACTACATATATCTTTTGATTACATGAACATTAATAATACAACGTAAACGAAAACGAAATAATACATTTCCGAAACATTTAATATACAGTTCCACCCATAACACGAAATTAGTTTTCATACGAACAAGACTTTTCCATCTACCCTCCATTGATAATTATTCAAACAAAACGAAATGGGGATTCTGAAGATATTTACTTAGGCACTGATTTTAGAATTACGCCCACGATATTCAATATACAGTCCTATCTTTATGTGGATACAGTCGGTTTTCGGTTATGGGTTTCGTTTGCGTTCGGAATTGTTCCTCGAATTTGCGTTTATCGTTTAATCAAGAGTGTTGATTAGAATTAAAGATCTTCGGAGATGAGACGGAGCAAAGGTTCTGGGGTAGCTCAATAAATAACCCAGAATTTATGCGGGTTACTTGAGTCTATTTCAGATATTTTGTGTAGGTATGAAATGTCCAAAGCCCCCGGTAAAGGGAAAATTCGTTAAGGGATAAGATGTATAGTCTGAAGAAAATGGTTACAAACCTCTGTTAGTTGAAGAAATTACCGAAATTTTATAAATAAAGGTTTAGAGCGATGGAGGCGTAAGCTCCAGAGAACCGGGGTTCGAATCCAGCATCAAAAAAGGATGTAAATATTACGAATATATATAATAAGGGGCGGAACTGCCTAAGTAAAAATTTAAATTTAGTTTAGTATGAAACGTGCAGTCATTAACATAAGTTTGAAATAGTTGTAATTACAGTATGGCGATTGGCGACGAAGTATTATCCGGCTAACTTTGAAAGCGAACAGTTGCTTAAAACGTAGTGTCATCTGTCAATCTATCAATGACTGCACGTTTCATACAATCGAGTGAATCGCCTTTTTTAGAGTTTCGCTAGGCTGCCAGCATCGTCCACTAGTGAAGTAAATCCTAATAAATCAAATTCGAATATATTGACAATATAATATTGACACACTCTTACACAAATTATCTTGCCCCAAACTAGGCATAGCCTGTACTATGGGTACAAGATAACGATATATTTAATACAATATCACTCGAAAATACACAGACTATAAAGTTCTTAACAATGATCTTCTTTTCTTCTTATAGAATATTAAAGACAAAAATAAAAAAGGCATAAAAGGCATTTAATTTCTCCATATTGATTCCAGTAGAATACTTTTTGATGTCATTTCTAATGTAATAGACACTACTACCGCTTCGGAAATAAATGGCGCTCTGAGAGAGACGAAGCGGCTCAAGAAACTCTCCCATCATTCTTTTTTTGCGCTCTTTTTAATCAAATATTATAATGTCGTTGTATTATTGTAATGTCATTGTTATTGCTATAAAATAATCATAATCTAGTCCCAGGCTGTCGGATCACTTAAATATTCAGCTGTGGAATAGTTTTTACGACAGAGCCTTTTTATAAATAAAACATTTAAATTTATTTATAGATAATTCCTGAATCTACCCTTAAAGCTATGAATGTATCTTATGAAGCCTACTAGAATTAGTACCAATCCCTATCCAATCCAATATCATTCTCCAAATATTGTTGGCAGATCTCAATGTTTAATTGTCTTTAAACATTTATTCACAACCAATTATTTTAATGATATAACGAATATTAATGTAAATTTGCTTAAGGCGCCTCCACAAATCACACCTTGAAGATTAACATTATATTATGACCGACTGAATTGAAAACAATCGTTTATGTATTCAGTAAATCACAAAGGAACGTTACTGTTAAGGAAGACGAGTTTTCGGCTGACGGATTGATGTTTAGCTCAGGGCTGTCATGAAAATTTATATTAATTAATCGCATAGCTCTGAGATTCGAAACTAAAACATCTTGGAACAGGATAAGGGACGAAGAGACCTGTAGCTGTCCATGACTTATCATCATCATCAGCCGGAAGACTTCCACTGCTGGACAAAGGCCTCCCCCAAACAACTCATCCAACGTATTCCCGCGGATCACCGGTCCATCTTTTGGGGGGCCTACCAACACTGCGTCTTCTGTTACGTGGTCGCCATTCGAGGACTTTACTGCCCCAACAGCCATCTATCCGTCGAACTATGTGCCCTGCTCACTGCCACTTCAGTCATCAGTCTTCAGGCCATGGCTCATAGTGAATCCTAAAGAATTACAATTCTCAAATAAAATTTGAAAAACAAAATTTTATGAACGATGCGGGATTCGAACCCACGACCTCCGGCGTTCCGTGCCGGTAACCAACTGAGCTAACCGTTCGAGTACCACCTCGATATAAAATTCTGTTTGCTTTGTTCAACTCTCAGGTTGTGGCTTAATCTACAGGATCCACTTTACAGTTGATAACCTGCTCAACCCCAATATTTGCATATTAGGAAATTGTCTTGAGATGTCGCTCTTGTAAATCTTAACAATATGTTATGTTTTTTAAAGTGATAACCCTCACTTCTAGGATTAATACACAAATAAAATTTGAAAAACAAAAATTTTATGAACGGTGCGCGATTCGAATCCACGACCTCCGGCGTTCCGTGCCGTTGCTCTATCCAACTGAGCTAACCGTTCGAGTACCGCCTCGTTATAAAATTCTGTTTGCTTTGTTCAACTCCCAATTACAATTCTGCCTGCATAAATATCTTCAGTTCATTACCGTAATATGTAAGTAGTTGTTTAAAATCGTTGCATTGTACCTTTGGGCGTTCTTAAAAACGCCCTGACAAGATATTCATTCAAGCAACTGAATCGTCTACACGTGACAGCCCTTACAACGATCGTTAATCACTTACCCGATCTACAACACAAGTTAATTAGGAATTAATCATAATATGTACATCCATATTTAGTCGTATTATCGAGTCGATATGGATCTGAGTGGAATACTAAAGTTTGACGTAAGCACAGACAGATATAACGCGTGTTTATGTTATATATTATATAATAAACTTTTAGTAATGTAGGTATATAACTATATTGTAATATTATGTTCGATGCATAATAAAATCAACTGAAAATTGAGATTTTATTTAAATAAGCTCTTATTCGGCTAGATAGTGATTGTCACAATGAGTGTCTTGCCACTTCTTCTTATTAAAGCTCAACCCACAAAGGCGATGGGAATATAAAAAGAAAAGTCATTTCCTTGACCTGCATGAATGGAGTGATTTTGATTTGATTACCCTAAAGGATTGAGCTTTTGATTACTGTTAGTAAAATTATAATATTATATACAAGTTTAAGCAGAATTGTCAAATTGTAAGTAGAGGTATTTGGTGAGTATTGCATGATATGTAGATTAGGATTATTTTATTGTTGTTTGCTTGAGTTCTCGTAACAGGTTTCGTCATGCTCGCTTAAATGTCACTGCTTGTGGCGGCGACATGGGACGGGTCGTCCCCTTCCCTAAAATATGGTTGAGTGGTGGCAGGATGATCCTGTTGCCGCAAACTCGGTTTCAGATTCTTAAAAGTTATTATTTATAATCGCTTATAAAATGCTCACAGAATACCTTTACTTATTTACGGTGTGTGTTATATGAAGCTACTGTACTCAATAACTGTTGTATTAACTTACATTTACTTTTTGACTTACTCGTGTAAGGCATTGACTTTTCCACGTTTGAGTATGTTAGTTGCATCACTTTACATATTATATTGTAATTGAAATAATTTATAAATCGATGGAAATGTAAATCTTGATATAAAAGAGTGGCAATGAGTTTCTTGCTACTTCTTCTCATTAGCTCAACCCTTTACGAAGTAGCGGTAGATTCAATATGAAAATATATTTTTGACATTCACAAGTGTCATTTCCGTGACCTACATGGATAAAGTTATTTTGATTTGATTTGATTTGTTCCTAAGTGATGAGGGTTACTGATTATTGGGATAACTTTTGGTTCAATCAACAATCCTGAGTGATATTGCATTGCAATGGCCAGGGCGTATCAATAACATGATTTCTGTCAGGCGAGAGGATGACCGCCCTTATAGAAATCCATAAGGGTAATATTGCGTTCAAAAGTATTCTGATGCAAGTCCAAAATCACCCCGCCTTCGTTCAGACATGCAAAAATCGTTGAAGTAGTTTAACTTTCCACTTTATATCGTCTTAGCATAGTGAAAATACTATCCTATAGTTTTTTTCGGTTGTAAAACCTTACCCTTGTGAAAATAACAGTTGTAGTGTACTAACATCTAGTCTTAACAGAGTATGTGTTAACTATCATTGTCACTGTCACGACATCGCCAGTGACATTAACCGTGTGACGTTGAGTGCTATATGAGGAATGCACAGAACAGCGGAAGGCCAGTTCTAATCGGCTATTGGTTGCGTGTGGACGTGTCCGGGTGGTAGTATTACATAGTTAAGATTAGTTGTTTCACTCATGAGCAAACGATGAACATTACAACAGTGTTTTAATTATTCATTTATTTATTCAAATCCCACCAACACCGAATACACATGTCTTTTCATTAAATCGTAACACAAAGTCCAAAAATCGTGTTCCTGCAATTACAGGTGAACACATCATGCACATAAACATACAAACAATTAATTCATTAAGTGTTCGCACAAACAAACTTCACGATAAAAAAAATTGAATTAGGCGTTACTTTACGGACACCAAAATGAGTCTCGTATAAACTTCACGATAGTCAAGTAAAACCGCAGGAGAAAGCTAATAACGTAATGTTCGTTATTTGAGACACATTCGTTAATTAATTCGGGGTTGAGTCTCCTCTTGCCAATTACGAGTGGCATCAATTGAGGTAATTTATGCCCTCGCAGCTATTATAAGGCTAATTACAAATTTTCTTATAGAGGCACCTTTATAAAATTTATAAGGTATCACAATCATGACGCTTAAGACCCTGCCGGGGTCTCATCTATCTATGATCAGGTTTGAAAGTGTAGGAAACGCGAGTGTTTTGTTTTATGAAAAGTTTCAGCGAGGTCCAGATATAGGGTAGCCGTTGTAGTATATACAATGATACAATACATTGCTACTTACGCTTGCAACGCTGCAGATATTGAGATACTTGTGCAGCAGTAGTCTGCAAAATGGCGGCTAAAACAAAAATCTCATATTGAAAAATAGCGGTCGTATGCTTTATTTAAAAATAGCATTCTACCTAAAAATACTTACCGATGAAATGTCAATATTTCGATTGTGGTTTGTGAAAGAGATTTCGCCATTAAGATATACTGAAATAGAACATACACGTTGTTTCAGTCAGGGACTAGTAAAAAAAATAAGGACTCCGTGTCACCATACATAACAGTTTAGCACCAAAACAAGCCGATTAACTTGTATTTGTGGCCATATATGATTATTTAAGGGAGAAAAACTTGTGTAACTAGTATCCCCTGTAACCGCACACACACTAGCATAACGGTGCTTCACTTGCTAATATCACGACGCCTAGTCCTTGTTTTTGTACTCGTCCGTGGTTTCAGTATGCTATGTCACTTGTATCTTTTAATTTAGATTTCCATAGTCGGTACTATTTGAAGTGGCCTACGTGACCAAACTCGCGTAGGAAGGTGCGGTGCGATGCGAGACGACGTAAATGCAATGCGATCGATAGCTATTTGGAACTTGGAAATTTTCGCGCGAACAGAATGCGTAGCTATAATTTGTTTTTTGTTGTTCATAATGTCGTATGAAACCTCTTGTTTAGTCTGTATTTATTCATACCAATTGTGAAATTATTTATATGCCTTTATATGAATACCATTTTAAATTATTAAAACGCCACAAGTTCTCCACAGTGCGGTTTTCAAGGAGCTTTCTTCCTCGTATTACAAAGCTGTTGAATGAGCTTCCTTGTGCGGTGTTTCCGGGACGATACGAGCGATAAAAGCGCGTACACCTTCCTTAAAGGCCGGCAACGCTCCTGTGATAAATCTGGTGTTGCGGGAGATTGTGGGCGGCGGTGATCACTTAACAACAGGTGACCCGACCGACGTACGCTCGTTTCTCCTCCTATTCCATAAAAAAAAAATGCGTGAGATATTATTAACTTATTTATCATTGTATGTACCGATTAGTTTCGGACCATTCGGATTTGAGTGGAGTGGGTTCGCGATAACGTCCCATTTCATACTGCGGATTTGCGCTCGTAGTGCGCGGCTTGACAGCGTGGGGTACGCTGGTAGTAATAACGCACGCGGAATCACTGAAACTTTTGTGTTACTATTGGTGTTCGCAGTATATGTGCATATACAGCGAGTAAAGCCGATTTTAATACATAAAATACCATTTTAGTCGTGTCCGCTCTTGTACCCTAAAAAAATATAAATTGATGCCACTAAAGAACTGCCATCTGGCGGGTTAAATAAATATTATTTGACATCGTCTTCTACATTGATGTACTTAGGCTAATTCTCTTAAAAGATTAAAAGCTTAATACAGAATTCCTCATTGTATAAATATCTCCCAACGCTGTCGTAGTACGAACTCGCTTCGAACTCAACTCAATCAGAATTACGTACTGAGATTCTGATGAATATGTAAAGTTATTCATAATTAAGATTGTATAATTAACGTTTCCGCCGTGACAAACTTGGTACGCCATCGTAGGGTTGACTTTTGATAAGTTCGCTTTGTGGTTTCATCTTAATTCGCGATTTGTGTAATTGTTAATCTATTTTACAGATCTTAAAATTAATGGGTACCATATTTGTTACATATTATCTGTTACAAAGTATACATTGGTACAAAGTAAGTAACTTTTAATTTTACAAGTAGTATTTTTAGTTCTGGCCTCACACTAGGATTCCGTGTCCTGAGGTCCAGTATCTTCCCCTACATTCATATAAAATAAGATATAAGAAATTCTTGTGTGTGTGTTTAGTACGAAAAGAAAGTTTATGACGTTGGTATAATAATTAAAATTATTGATTTTTAGTTTAGTACATTTATATGTTTTACAACTGCGTTCAGTGGTACAAAGCTGTGGAATGAGCTTCTTTGTGCGGTGTTTCCGGGACGATACGACATGGGTACCTTCAACACGTGCGCGTACACCTTCCTTAAAGGCCGGCAACGCTCTTGTGATTCTTCTGGTGTTGCAAGAGAATGTGGGCGGCGGTGATCACTTAACACCAGGTGACCCGTACGCTCGTTGTCCTCCTATTCCATTAAAAAAAAGTTTTGTCTATAGATCTCATATTCTGTTTGTAGGTATAATTTACTGTACAAGTTAGGCCTCAGGAAATAATATGTTCTTCGAGCAAAGGAAGAAAACACTCTTGGGCGATCCCATATTAGCGCCGTATGAGAGATTTGTGCCTGTTTTTTTGCAGTTTTGTGGAATTTAATTAACGTAGAGGAGAGAAATAATTGCCTTTCATAATTATTTAAATTCCTTATTCGAATATGGTAAAGCTCTGATAAGAGGGTGTCTGTTGAATATCGCCACGGGGTACTGTTTTCTATTTTTAATATTGCACGTGTATTCAAGATCTCAGAATCACTTTTCAGTTGTCCTAGAGGAAATATTACGAAGCAAACTCATGCCTACTCAATTACTGTCTTGTACAGAAGTTTAAAATTTGTGTGTAAAATGTTTACAAATAGACAATTTGCTTACAATTAGTTAATTCAGACGTAACATGACGTTTCCCGCGTTTTATTTTGCGAGGCTGCTTGACTTTCGGAAAACTTTAGAATAACATTAATTGTATTGACACTGAATGTCAGCGATAATATAGTCAACATTTTGCATATTCTTGGTTTATTCTCTGGTATAAAGTTATACCGAGCTTATTCGTAAGGTCGGTAGTCTTTAGATAAAAATATTAAGTTTCTTTGAGCGAGCTTTTCTCAGTACAATTACACTGGGATAAGTACTCGGGCGACACCTATATGGTAGTGTACTATATCTTAGCAATTTTGTTATATTTTAAAGTGATAACCCTCACTTTTGAGATTAACTGCACAAATAAAACTGAAAACAATTGTTGTTTTAAAAACAATACAAATTTAAAAGCAATACAACAACAAAAATAAAACAAATTGTTTAGATTTGCAAAGTTAAACATCTCAAGTCAATTTCCTAATATGCAAATATTGGGGTTGCTGTAGATGAAGCCACAACCCGCGAGTTGAACAAAACGTACAAGATTTTATGGCCATACGTCACTCGAACGGTTGGCTCAGTTGGAAAGAGCTCTCGCACGGAAGGCGGGAGGTCGCGGGTTCGAGACTCGCGTTCATAAAATTTTGTGTATCTAACTTGTACGAGTGTAGTCTAACTAGTCGGACGGTGTAAACCCAGCTTTATTCTAGTGTAGGTAAGAACGTAAAAATTACATAAAAATACAACTTTATCAATGTTACACGGCCTTAAATTATATTTAAAAGGTTTAGTAATAAAAATCCGTTAATAATTGATTTAAATTCAATGGATTTTACATACAAATAATTTGGACACGTTTTTGCAAGACCAGTAAAAGGCGATATCCTATTACGTTAAAAAGCATTACAACCTCAAGGTTACTTAACGGAATATCAAAATTATACCTTAATGCCTACGCAACAGAGGTATTTTTATGTTTCTTCGTAATCTCCCCATCTTAGTGAAATATTTAATTTAAACCTTATTGCCTTGTGCTGGAGTTTATTTTTGTTTGTGGACATTAGGATCTTGATATGTCCCTAGTAGCAACTAATCCTCTTAATTTAACTATTTGTTATAAATACCAAGTCTTGACTTTGACATCTAAGTTAACAAAATAACTTATATAAAGTCAGTTTAAGGTAGGCTTTAGTTTGAGTCAAAAATCACGCTAAAACTAATGCACGTATCAAGTATGTACGTTGATATATACAGCATCAACATCATCGGCATATATCATCCCCACCATCTGGATGTGTGGCGGTCCTCCACAGTGCGGTTTTCAAGGAGCTTTCTTCCACGTACTACAAAGCTGTCGAATGAGCTTCCTTGTGCGGTGTTTCCGGGACGATACGACATGGGTACCTTCAAAAAAAGCGCGTACACCTTCCTTAAAGGCCGGCAACGCTCCTGTGATTCCTCTGGTGTTGCAAGAGAATGTGGGCGGCGGTGATCACTTAACACCAGGTGACCCGTACGGTCGTTTGTCCTCCTTTTCCATAAAAAAAATAGCAAGTCATAATAAATATGGGCTGGTCAATGTCGTTCCATGCACATAAAAGGTCGTAATATCATTCGCATTTGATAGCGAAACGGCAAAAGTGTGCATAAAGGCAATGTAAGTACACTTTTATCATAAGTCGTGTGTCAGCTGTCACTGTCCGAATCAAATCTGAACTGAATGTATGTTTTACATTGCTGCTTATTGACCAAGACTATTTTAAATAACTGGAGTAAATGCGGCAATGTATAGATATAGCAATCTTAATATGGTGTAATTTGTGACATGTCCCATTTTTCGGCTTTGCTTTTATACGACGTGATGTGTCTATATGTATAGAACGTCATTGAGGCTGGTATAATATTTGGATTCCATTGACCATTTTTTTTTATTTACTAAGAAAAGTTAACGAGTTTTTTTCCTTATATTATATTATACGGACAGTAAAGTGTGTAGTTTAAATAAATTTTGGCGAAAACGAATAGCTTTGAAACTGGTATGTGATATTTGTAATACCTAAGTCGAGGTAACTTAATTAATTAATCTCAAGCTAATGACTGGGTATCGGTTCTATCCTTTACTTTTCCTATCTGTTTAATTTATTTGAAATATGTTATTATAAGGTAAAGGTTCGAATCTCGGTAGGGGCAATACTTTTGTATGTTGAATATGTAGGTTTGTTTCATGGTTTATATATGATGTATATGTATCTGTAAGTATAGACAGTTTTTCACTGAACACATTGCCATTGCGTGGCGTTGTATTCAAAGCGCGGTTGAAACATTATTTATTGAGAAATTTCAGTTTTATTTAATGTAAAAGAGTAATGTATATTAGAATGTTTTGAGTACTACATGGCCACATAACATCACAATCAAACCGAAAACTGAATTGAATCTTTCCGAAACTTTTGAATACTGGCTTGACTACATTTAAGAGTAATATTGAAGCGAGTACCGGCTATAACACCGCGTTCGTTAAACCAGAAATATGTTAAACAGTACCGGCGGTAGGGTTGTAGAAATATTCAAGATTGCTTCCCCGGAGACATGTTAGGCTTAACGCAATTCTGTCGTAGGCCGTCGACAGATGAAGCGGTTGGCGGGCGTTCAACGGTCACGACGCTGGTTGCCGTGAATAATGTATGAATGTGGCGTTATTTATGTCCGTCCAGCACATAGATGGAATATAAAGTGATTGGGATGAGAAATTATGGTGTATATTGATTTTAGTTAGAAAATTGTTTTATATGGTTTATAAATCCATGAGTAACTTATAGATTTATAAAAAAATATGTATAATTCCCAATATAAGTCGTAAAAATATTGTGTATTTCAGTACCTATATCCAGCTGAAACTCTTTCACATAATTATTAACACAATATATAATCGTTAATTCTTGTTTAACTAAACTGTAATTTTTTCCATTATGAGACTCTTAATGTATTCATATCGCAATTATTTTGCACACCATTGCTACACTGTCTGTTCAAACGTACGCAGCGATGTAACGACTTGGATACAGTTATCCCGCAAGGAATTAGCACTCATTCAGTTCTAAATGCCCAAAACATTAGCTGAAAATATTACTAAATTTCAATAATCCATTAAATATTAAATTGGAAACAAAACGAGCATTTTCAACAACAAATAAGTCTTTATTTATTCCTCTCTCGAGCTCAACTTTCAGATATTGACATTTGAAATTGATGCGTTAATAAGATGGCCTTGTTTAAAATATTTTAAGTTTTATTTTAATGGTGCTTTGAAATATTAAGACATGATTGCTAAGCGGATTGCTGGACGGTTTCGCTACTATTGGCACCTTTTTACAGTCCATTGTCGTTTAGAATACTTTTAATTGTCACACATAAGTACAACCAAATTAATACCAACTAGTCTGTTTAAATTGAGAGGAACCGACCGCCGACTTCATGAAAATCGCTTTGACTTGTCTTTTGAATTAATTTATTGACATACAGGTGTATATGTAATTTACCCACAAATCAGCTAAATCAAATTCTACTACGGGAAAAGGGTGGCGTTATCCAAACAATAAAAAAAATTACAGCTACGGCTGGTATGTGCATTGTATAAACAATTCTCGCTGTCAAAATTTGTCCCAATTTGAACCGTTTCGAGACTCACAACGCGCGATTAAAGGAAATAACGACGAAACACTTATCTATACTAATATTATAAAGCTGCAGTGTTTGTTTGTTTGTTTGTTTGAACGCGCTAATCTCTGGTACTACTGGTCCGATTTGAATGATTCTTTCAGTGTTGGGTAGTCCATTTATCGAGGAAGGCTATAGGCTACGTTTTTTTTTTCAAAATTAGGGATCCGTAATAAAATTGCTATTTTGTAACACAAGGTGTAAAATCGAAAATCTATTTTTGCGTGCGCTGCAAAAACTATTGACATAATATAGGCAATATTTTATTACTTATAAAACTATCGCGTGAATTATACTTTATATGGCAAAACAACGTTTGCCGGGTCAGCTTGTCGCATAATAAGTTTAGTTAGCTTGTTTATAATTGTTGATAAAGCTAATCTGAGAATATAGGGGTTCCTTTACTCGCCAGCTCACAAACTACCACCAACTCCTTTTTATGTACCTATCATTTAAATAAACAATCCTTTTTTCCGTTTCTTTATTTGTAGAAAGAAGTTACAATTTGTTTTTCGTGTTAACTCTTGTCGCGATTCTATGCGTTTTTCAAGCGTTCTAACCGCCCGGCATGGTTCTGCTTAATACATTTCAATCTGTGTTGCAGTAATATTATTTACTGCTGACAATTTCATTACAGAGGTAACGTAGGTATACCCGCGTGAGGCGTTTAACATAGATAATAGAGCAACTTAGTTTCAAATTATTACTGACACATCTTCTAATATATAAAATTCTCGTGTTAAACATTGAACTCCTCCGAAACGGCAAATTTTGAGTGCATATTGGGTAGGTCTGAGAATCGGACAACATCTATTTTTCATCCCCCTAAATTTTAAGGGCGGTCCACACGAAATTATTTTTTTTTAATTGTTTTGACATTTTTTTTAAATTTGATAGTTTGATTATGAGTCAGCATTAAAAAATACATACAACTTCAAATTTTCACCCATCTACGATCAACAGTTACTTTTGTATCGCGATTTTAATATCGGCAATGCAACGTTTGCTGGGTCAGCTAGGGTTTTTATAGAGATCTCTCTCGCTCTGCGTTGAAGGCGGTGAAATAGTTATACAAATTACTAGTTAGTTATTTTACGAATTAATTATTGGCAACTGAAACTCAATATTACATATTTATGTATGTTATTGAAATTAATTAACATTTACTGCCTAAAATACTAAATGTTGTTAAATTAATTTTCAATTTAATTTGTAACGAATCGGTTTGAACAAAAGCGAATGTTATTTATAGAAATTAGATTTCCACAGGCGATGAGCAAATATTGATCAGAGACTAGGCTCGAATTATGACGGCAAAGATTTAATTATAGCTTCGTTTTTCGGATTCATTGATATTATAATTGCATTAAAAACTGCCAGTAGTTATAATAATCTAATATATAAAATTCTCGTGTCATGGTGTTAAACATTGAACTCCTCCGAAACGGCTTGACCGATTCTCATGAAATATTGAGTGCATGCATATTGGGTAGGTCTGAGGATCGGACACCATCTTTTTTTCATCCCCCTAAATGTTAAGGGTGGTCCACACGATTTTTTTTTTAATTTTTTTGAATATCAGTCAGCATTAAAAAATACATACAACTTCAAATTTTCACCCATCTACGATCAACAGTTACTTTTGTATCGCGATTTTAATATAGGCAACTTTTGCGGGGTCAGCTAGTATACTGTATAACACTATATTATATAATATATATAATACCGCATTCAACAATTATTGACAGCGACCAAAAATCAAATTAAAAAAATAACTATTTCGAAAGGTTCATTGGAGGTATATTTCAAAACCACTGTTCAGGCATTATCTATAAATAAATTTAAATGTTTTAAAAAAATGGTTCTGTCGTAAATCCACAGCAAGAATATCTAAGTGATCGGACAGTCTGGAACTAGAAAAGATTGCTTGGAGAGTTTCTTGCGACGCTTCTTCTCTCTCAGAGCGCCATTTGTTTCCGAAGCGGTGGTAGTGTTCGAAATGACGTAAAAGGTCATCTAAGAAAATGTTGTTGCAAGATACCAATGGCGTTGTGCCTTGTAGGAAGAATACTTAAAGATAAATAAATTGATCATGCGAAACACAGTTGCGCGCCTATATCAACATAAAAGCCACTTAATTCAAAATTAATCCCACGAAAATTCGAATTACTGTGCTGCAAAAATGTATTAAATATATTCTCGATTTTTACTACGTAGCATCCCTCTGTTGTAAATTTACTCTACGGTTTGCAGTATCAATTAATGACTGTTATTAAATTAATATTGTATTGCCGTGTAAATGTAAATAGCGCTAATCTATAAGTAATTTATACTAAATGTTTTCGCTCGCGATATCTAACCATAGTTCACAATCTATATTTATTTTATAATGCTGAATTAAAAGGCATAAAAGGCATTTATTTTCTCAAAATTGATTCCTTTAGAATTCTTTTTGATGTCTTTTCTACTTCGTTCTTTTCAATAAAAATATACAATATTGTACAGTCATTTCTATTGCTATAAAATAATCACAATCTAGTCCCAGGCTGTCCGATCATTTAGATATTCAGCAGTGGTGTTTAGAAAACATTTAAATTTATTTATAGATAATGCCTGAACAGTGGCTGGGACTTTATTATAGAAGTGTATAAATTCACCCTTAAAGCTATTATGTATCTTATGAAGCCTACTAGAATTAGTTTATACCTTTTATTAGATTGATACCTTTTTGTTTTAAAACTAATAATAATGTCATAATTGTCATTCGAAGATAATTTATGTGTCTAAATAGAGCCTCTTGGTGTTAGACAACCGATAAAAACAGGCCAGGCTTATTACTTTAGTGTGCGTGACAAGCGACGTCTTATGCTCGCGATTTGTATGTCACGCTGTATTTTGAGCAATGCACGCATATGCATTGCTTACAAACGTCACGCGTTTCCTCTACATTCATTACTCTTGTCATACGTGCTTGTCGGTTCCGGGATTTTTCCCTTTTTCGTCCCCAATTTGGTCGACGAATGTTCTATGAGGTCTCCCGCGACCTCATTGCCCACACACACTCAGTGAGTTGTCATAAACAAAGTTTTTTTTTAAAGTCAAAGTTTTTATTTGCATAAACATGTTAGATTGATGTTATATAAATATTATAAAGTACATGTTTGTCACATTTATGACGTGCAAATTTTATTAAATACATTTCTTACAATACAAAAAAAAATCATTAGTTACAATAATATAAATTTAACAAAAGATTAGTAGCAATATTATATAGTATATAGTCAAGTTTTTAGTTGAAAATATTCGTCTAATGAATATAAGCACTTTTTACTAAGGTATATTTTCAATTTAGATGAGAAATTCCTATTTGACGATACCTCTCTTATTATTTTTGGGATGTGATTATAGATTTTTATGCACATAAACACACAGTTTCTAATAATAATGTAGTTCTACAGCAAGGTACTTGTAGTTTGGTGGGTTCCCTGGATGGGAAAAGAGAAGTGTTTTCATGTTTACTGAATTCGCTAAATTGTTTTCGAACAAACATACAGCACTCAAATATGTATAATTCAATAATTGTTAATAAGTTATATTTTTTAAATACGGGTCTGCAGCTTTCAAAGGGCCCTTTTCCCGCTGCAGCTCTCAAACATGTCATTTCTTCTTCACTCATTTGCTCCATGTATTTTTATTAATGTATGAATTAGCTTGTAAACAAGACCAAATTCCCAATACCAATCCCAACGGATAGAAACTCCGAGTTTAAAACCGTTGACTGAAAACTTGAAAGTTAAACATTAAATCATTCTCCACAGCAGTACGGCCGCCATGGAATCTATTGTTAACGAAACAATACCCTTAATATAGGATGGGCGAAATTTTCCCATTCAAAATCTGTTATATTAATGTTACTTTGCTAACAAAAATGTACGCAGTTGACCTATTTAATATTTTAATGGGGGGTTTTAATCAAATGCCCTTTTTATGACTTTGAGACACGAATAATCATTGCTTTTATATCTATACAAGCCTACGTTTTCGCTGGCGTAGATGTAATGCACTTAATCAAATTTCGTTCATAATTTTATGAGTTTCAATTTTGTTGAGCCGAAAATTTATGTTTTAAAATAAAATTTGCCCAAAGTTACTTTCGATAACAGAACTATCTGAAAGTTATAATAACTAATCCTTAGTATCTTCAAAAAAAGCACGTACACCTTCCTTAAAGGCCCGCCAACGCTCCTGTAATTCCTCTGGTGTTGCAAGAGAATGTGGGCGGCAGTGATCACTTAACACCGGGTGAACCGTACGCGTCCGTGTGTCCTCCTTTTCCATAAAAAAAACCAGCCGTATCGGGATTTAGGTGGAATAAACAGACTTTAAAAAACAACAAATTTTAATAAATTGGTATCTACAATCGATCACCAGAAGTAGATATCAAAAGAGCGTAGGTACATATTGAATTAGGAAACCCATTGGTACGTGGCGGGGGAGATGACGCCTATCTGTGGGAACACTGCAATGAGCGACCTCTCGGAGCAGATCTAATACCGAAAATAGAACTTGAATTGGCCAAGCACTCCGAAGGAATTGTGGTCATTTATACCAAGGCAAGCCCCGGGGTTAACGGAAACGTAGCCGCCCTTAGCACTCCTGGCAACGATACGCGGTAATTACAGAATCGAAGACGAATTGGTTGCCCTTTATCGAAGTGAAATTTGATACTCAGTGTAATGTCCCACGTTTGGTCACGAGTGAATCAACTATTCTCCACTAGTTACTACACCATCGGACGTCAGCTCGCCAACCAATAGCCGATTGGAACCGCCCTCCCGCAAAAAAAAAATCAAATTTCTATATTTGATATTAAAATATATATACAAAATTACTTAAATCTACTTATTAAAGCAATTTACAATTGAGCCTTATATATGTAGGTATCAGAAAACTTATTTCTACAACCCTATCTGCGTGTTGGGGGATAAAACTTAATTATTCTTGGGGGGGGGGCATCCAGGAAACTGGGAAAACCTGGCTATTTGCTAATGTCACTGTCGATGTCATGAGAGTGACAGTGATAATTAATACATACTCAATTCAGACTAGATGTCAATACACTACACTCAGGATCGTCCAGAATGGCGAAGAACTCTAAGTACATACAGGACATTAATTCAAATCAGGACAATTCACATACGTAGCTGATATCCATACTAACAGCCTTACATATGAACTTGGTATATAGTTATACCTGAGAATACACCAAGAATATTCAAAATGTTTACAAAACGCGACGTAATGGCGTTCTGACATTCTGAAAACTTCAGAATTATCATTGTATTGACAGTGTTGCCAGCGATATAGTTAACTCTTTGCATATTCTTCGTTTATTCTCAAGTATAACTTTATACCAAGTTTATTTGTAAGGCCGTAACTGTGTTATATGTTTGTGATATCAGCATAATCATTATCACAATAATATTGATTATTTTTGTCAGGGAAATGGCAATACTTGTTGACACTGATAAGCGACTGCATTAAAATATATAACATACATGTCCTTTTGAGCATCAAACTCAAATAAGCTTTAACTAAGCGCTTTTGAAAAGTCACTATAAATATTTCTTTTAAATTACTGAATTTACCATATTATGTTCGTAAAAAGTTGAGCTCGTGAGAAGTACATACAAGAAACTCAACGGCCACTCTTCACAATCAAATAGAGTAGTACATAACAAATTAATTTGTAAGGTGCTGCATCTAATATATGAAACGTGATTAAATAATATAAATTATTTCATAAAATATGTATAAATATAAATTTTCGTATATTGGATGTATCAACATTTAGAGCTTGAATTCATTATTTGTGCCGTCAATTTACTTTCATCACTCTGTAAATGATCAAATCACTCTAACTTTTCCTTTTAACAACCCCTTCCTTAAACCCACATCAGTCTATAAAGTAAGTATAAATTAAAGATTATATACTTTAAACAATATTATAAATTCAACTTTAAAAAATATAACATCTTAATAGTATTTGTATTGTAAAGCTTCCTAATTTTCTTCATTCGGCCTATATAGCGTCAATTTTGGACTCATTAGTGTATAATTATTATAGTTTTAACAATAATATTGTTAATTCGTTACCAGGCTTTGAGTCTGAATCGATATATGATAATAAATTCACGTCGATGCAACTTTTGCGAGGGCGTATCTTTTTGTAGGACCCGTCGGGACAGAAACAAACCAATAAAAAATGTCACAGTATAATTATACCAGTTGAGAGCAACTTATGTTAACAGATACTTTGCGTTTTGTATATTTATTTTTATTTCTTGATGATTCCTTACAGCTAACAAAATGTAGAGAGTATATGAAAAATAAAACAGAATAGATACGCCAATTAAAAGGAATACTAATTGTAATTGTTCAATAATATGTGACAAATTTAGTAGTTTAAGACAAAATCGAGAAATACTACATAAAAAATAAAGAAAAACTTACAAAATAAATTAAGTTGAAACAAAAAAAAGAAATGTTATCCATATTGAGTAACTATAATGGTGCGTAGGTTGTGTGGTGTTTATAAACTAAAAACCTTTATAATAATGTAAACAGCGATATGTAGTCTTTCCTTCGTATATTTAATTAAACTATGTTGGCTAAACTATAATGGCATTTATAAAAAGCAATATGTTGGGTATGTAAAATTTCGTAGGAAAATTTTATTACATTATTAATAATAAAAAAATCACATGCTTTGTTGTTAGTACGTATATAACACATAGAATAATCGTAAATTGAATATTTTGAAGTTATACTTCTTTAGGCGCGTTATAAAAATGATGAGAGTGAAATTTTAAGATGCGCGCGCATCACTGTAACACAAAAGTAACAGGGTGAAGTTGGTTCTTAAAATTTTCTGACGTTTGCGACATTCGTAATTTTTTTTTGGTTACTTCCTCCATTAATAGGATAGGCAAAGGGTTCAAGCCCGTACAGCCGTATTCATTATTTAATTATTAATCGTCAAAGCCATCGTTGCAACATTTTTATAATATTGTTCTTTCTACGAACGTAGAATAGCACGAGGAATAAATAATTTTAAGGATGTTTGCTTTGTTAGGCCATTGAAGTATAACTTCTTGCGTGCATACATAAGTACACACACACTTTTTTGTTTATGGTAAGATAGCTTTAAGAAACTCCAGAATTCTATATCAAAATGATACATACGAACTTATGCGTGTTATTTGCACATGGTAAACGATTATAACTTCTCACCAAAGAAGAAGCCTTTGTCAGTTCCAGAATAACATGTATATATTTCTATCTTCTATCTAATTACAGTGATTGTTACGACAGCGTTTCCAGGTTGATACGACGTAAATAACGTTCATGTGATTCGTCTATTACGTATAGCAAAGATGTATAAATGGCATTTTTTTTTCTTTTTTTTATGGAATAGGAGGACAAACGAGCGTGCGGGTCACCTGTTGTTAAGTGATCACCGCCGCCCACAATCTCCTTCAATACCAGATTAATTACAGGAGCGTTGCTGGTCTTTAAGGAAGGTGTACGCGCTTTTTTTGAAGGTAACCATATCGTATCGTCCCGGAAACACCGCACAATGAAGCTCATTCCACAGCTTTGTAGTACGTGGAAGAAAGCTCCTTGAAAACCGCTGTTTTTTTATAGAATTAAATTTTAACGCTCCCATCATTAACTTACTGATAATGCTGCACTATGTCCCCGCGTCACAACAAACGCGCCAATGGCTGGGGGGACGAGCGGAGGGCACGTACAGCGGGCCGCGGGGGGGTGACGTCGCGGTTGCCATGACAACCGCCGTGTTTACCTCGCCGTATCGATCCCTTCCTGTTTACATACCGGGGTTTGGATCCCGACGCGGTCTTTGCACTTCCCTTTGTTTTAGTGTATTGCAGTTGCTTTGTTTATTTCATATACATAATATGATATTGTTTGAACTATAATATAATAGTATGGATATGCCGCGAAACTCAAGTTTCACGTTTTGATTAATTGGGAAATACTTGGTATAAATATCGTTGTTAATCGTAGAAGGGTGAAAATTTAAAGTTGTATGTATTTTTTGATGCTGAATCATGATAAAATAAAAATTATTGTTATTCCCTTATCATTTTAGGGAATGAAAAAAGATGTTGGCCCATTCTCTGACCTACCCGACATGCACACAAAATTCATGTTTCGGAGGAGTTTGGTAACAAACACCGCGAAAAAGAGAATTTTATATATTAGATATAGAGTAATAATAAACGTTTATTGACAAATGTAATAAGCATAAAGCAAATACATCTATTGAGGAGTTCCGAGACCTTCAGGCTTCATCATCACACCAGTTCCATTTTTTTCGGTGTTAATATAAACAGTAGAATTGAGAACCAATTCGTGTTTTTGAAGTCGAGTGAAAATATAATACGAAAATGTTTTTCGGATATTCTGTGAGTTTTTATATATCTATTCTATTGTATAATATATTTGATTCAATTTTTATGCAGAAAAGTGCCAACAGTTGCTCATCCGTACAAATAAATGGAGAACTTTTTAACTTTCGACTAAGAATTCAAAATTTTGAAAAATTCGAGAAATTATTGATTTTACCCCGTTTTTCGAAAATCGAATTTTCATCAGTTCTCGATGTTTTAAGGTCCTAGACAGCTTCCCTTACTATTCCCGAGATGGTGTGCGTACGTCTGTATGTATGTGTGTTTGTGTATGTATGTGTGTTTGTGTATGTATGGATGTATGTAAATCTCTTATTACTTTTGAACGGCTTAACCGATATCATCGCGGATGGTGCCATTCGAAAGGGCTAGACCAAACCTAGATTTACTACAATTCGGACCGATAGATTTTGAGAAATCTCTAAAAAACTACAAAAACATTTTTTTTTACGTGTTTTTTTTGGAATAATTTTTGAACTGCTTTACTCTGCGATTCCAAAAATTTAATCAACTAAAGCTACACAGCTCAACTATCAATATCAACTACTACTCAATATAAAAAAACTTCGCCGATCGCCACCAAGCCGGCCAAAATCGGTTGTATCGTTCGTTTGTTATCGTAGATGAAAGAAAACCGAAAAAAGTAATTTGAACTGGGAATTACTCCGAAATTCAAAGTTCGATCAATTGAAACTCTTCTGAAAAATACCTTACCAAAAAAATGTCGTCGAATGCCGCAAACCGCGTGAAAATCGGTTCATTCATTCAACATTACTCATTATTTAACTTTTATCAGACAATAGTACAACTAAAAAGTACAATTTCAACAGTTTAGGTATGGAGTTAACGGGAAGTTGCAGGGATGGTTATACTGTGAAAACTACTGAACCGATCGAAATAATACTTGTGCCATAAGATGCAGCGTGTTTCGGAGAAGGTTTTGTATGATAAGTTAGTGATTACTTATCCGAAACCTATATTTTTTGTCTTAGAAGTACATATATATTTGCAATACAAATAATTCAGTCAATTACATTTTAAAAACTAAACCAATGAAAGAAGCTCGAAATAAAACAAAAACGTGTTTCGTTAAGATCCATATATTGTATGTTTTCAAAACCCCCCACAAACCCCCTTTCGGGTAAATTTCGTGAAATACGAGACCTCCACTCGACAAAATGAATATTCCTAACAAATTTAAGGCTTATGGTTCCAGAGATATCTTCAGAGTATAGTATAGAGGTGGAAATCTGTTTTAGATATCGATAGATAAGACAGTGACAACATCGTTAAACCTTGAAGAAAAATGAATACATTTCGCGCGTAAAATATTGAGAATAGCCCACAATAGATCCAACGGAAGTAAGCTGTAAGGCTTAATTCCGACGTTATTCCCATGTTAAAGCATTAAAAGACACCAATTTTAATTTTCTTGGAAAAATCCAATTAAAATCGTCTCCACAGTTTTCAGAAATAACTGACATGTCGCTTTATTTCTGTTTACTTCGTGGAATCTATCGTGTGTCGTGGTGACACATTGAGTGTTCTATTGATTCCTCCATTCAAATTATTTATTGAATACATTTGATAAGCTACTTGTAGTTTGATCCCTGTGTAATCATTGCGACTGTCAACTTGTGAAGTGATCACTTTAATTGTTGTGGGTATTTAATGCTACTTAAGTACATATTTAGTTATTCCCATAGTATTATGTCCTATGGTATATTTCTATGGGGCAACGCTGCCGATATTAATACAATATTTGTGCTGCAGAAGAGGGCTATTCGCGCTATTTATAACCTAGGTCCTAAAGAATCATTGAGAGCAAAATTCAAAGAAATTAACATCTTGACTGTTGCTTCTCAATATATTCTTGATAATGTAATGTATGTTCATAGGCACATAAGTGAATTTGTCAGAAACTGTCATAACCATAATGTTAACACCAGGAACATACATAAACTTATGATGCCTACTACTCGGCTAAGTCGAGTTTGTAAGTCTTTCGTGGGGCGATGTATATGCTTTTACAACAAGATCCCAGAAAATGTTGAAAACAAAAGTATTACGTTATTCAAAAGAATTGTTAAAAAACGTTTGTGTGGTAAAGGTTACTATAACATAAATGACTTTCTTAATGATACCACAGATTGGGAATGGAGTGACCGCCCATTCAGATCACGTTTTCAGAGGGACTGCTTTGAAGAGGCCATTTAACGTCGTATTAGCTAAAATTATAATATAAATTAAACTTTTACGCAAAAATTAATGTATAACCACAGTTACAATTATACGCGTTTTAATCCTTTAAAAAGTGTTTTACTTAAATATGTAACACTCACTTTAATCAAAAAAAAAAATACTATTATGATATTATTTAGTGTAAGTAAATAAAAAAGTTGCGTTTTGTAGTATACACTGCACCTTGTTGAAGTTTTAACTCATGTATTCAGACACTAATATACAATAAAACCAGATAATACCATGTTGCATTGGTTTGGAACCAAAATATATTAGGTACGGAACCATTCTTTAGCGAGCGCTACTCACTTCAACGGTTTTTCTTCAAATTAGCACTTACCTTACCTAACATTCACATCCTTGGTGTAGTGTTTCTCCTGGCTCTAGACCTCAACCTCGGCACCTGTCAGCTGATGCAATCATTATCGCATGTCACTGGCGGGAATCGACACCACGTACCGTAACGTAACACCGAACGGAAGGACTGCTGTACCCACTGTCGCTTTTGCAACCTTATTATTAAATGTTAAAGTTGCTACAATCTAGAACCAACTAAATTTACGCTTTTCGACACTAGAGTTTAAATAAATTTGTTAAGGTGTTTTTATTAGCGAGCTAAAAATAAAGCCGTAAATTTACTAAAAGGCCAAAAATAACGCTCTTAATAAGTTTTTATTCCTCCAAGCTTTCGTAATAAATAATTATATTAAGTATATCTCAAATTGTTTTCCTTTTCAATTATTTTACAAACAAATGTAAAGTTACTAAAAATTCAGACCGCCCTCTAAAAAGGTTTTATCCGTCAAAACTTTACTAATACAAATTATAGTAGCAGGCCCCTAAAATGTTATTAGTCTTTTTGTATATATTTTAAATTGTTATCGTTTCCAATTAGTTTTAATACAAATTCAAACTTAGGAAAAGGCTACAAACGACGCTGTAAATATGTTTTATTCCTCAAAGCTATCCTAAAAAAAATTATGGGAGCAGGCCTCTAAAATTACATTTGCATCGTATTTTGGTTTATATCCCAACCGTTACCAATTACTTTAAACACAAATGTAAACCAAGTAAAAGGCCAGAAACGACACTCGAAATAAGTTTAATTTCTCCAAGCTTTCCTACTAAAAGTAAAATTAAAAATAAAATTCTATTTGCATCGTATTATGGTATATATTTCTCAAAATGTTTTCGTTTCCAATTATTAAACACAAATGTAAACTAAATAAAAGGCCAGAAACGACGCTCTAAATAAGTTTAATTTCTCCAAGCTTTCCTAATAAAAATCATAGGACCTCTAGAATTCTATTTGCATCGTATTTTGGTATATTTCAAAATGTTTTCGTTTTAAACAAATATAAAGATACTGAAAGGCCAGAAGCGACGCTCTAAATAAATTTAAATAATCCCGAATGTAATACAAATTTTCTATTCAGCGTAGTAACCTATTTTAACTTTCTTAAACGCGTACTAACGAGGAGTTTTAATGAGCATCTTATAAAGATCAACAGTGTCTGTGTGTTTTAGCTGTTGGAAGTATATTTTTAGAATTTTTAAGGCATTTTTCTAAGAGACTTTTGACGAGATTTTTAATTCTGTTTCGTTAAAATTTAGCTATTTTGGAGATGCTGCGTTGCGGAAATTCATTTGACATAATATCATATAATGTTTGCTAAGTTTTTATTATATATATATTTTTTTTTATTATAATCGCTTATAAAATGCTCACAGATTACCTTTATTTGTTTATGGTGTATGTGGATGATGCAGCTTACTGTACTCAATAACTTTTGTATTAATTTACATTTACTTTTTGTGACTTACTCGTGTAAGACATTGACTATTTGACGTTTGAGTATGTTTGTTGCATCATTTCACATATTATATTGTAATTGAAATGATTTGTAAATCGATGGAAATGTAAATTTTGATATAAAAGAGTGGCAATGAGCTTCTTGCTACTTCTTACTTCAACCCTTTACGAAGTAGCGGTAGATTCAATAAGAAAAATATTTTTTTGACATTCATAAATGTCATTTCCGTGACCTACATGAATAAAGTGATTTTGATTTGATTTGATTTCAGTTCGTCTAAATACTATTACTAACAGGGTGTTATACCTAAGTGCATTAGCACGCAAGCGCATTGAGGCAGGCACAATTACCTACGGCGTGGGCAATGATATAAGTTCAACGTACGGTCGATGACCTTATGTACCAGGGATTTGATGATCGCTTGTGACGATATGAATCATCTGTTAGTGCGTACCGATGGTATTAACAGGCCGTGTTTATTGCCGGCCACTCGTATGTACTCACAACTGTAAGGAGTCGTAATCTCATAATACATTCTGAATTCTTTTACGAATTTGTGTATAAAACGTAGACGTATTATATTTTTTTTGTATAAAAATAAGGGACGAGACAAATATTGAAAACCCAAAAATTCTTAGCTGCACTACAATTGCGCCTGTCACCTTGAGACATAAGATGTTAAGTCTCATTTGCCCAGTAATTTCACTAGCTACGGCGCCCTTCAGACCGAAACACAGTAATGCTTGTATATTACTGTTTCACGGAAGAATTCCACCTTCGCACGACACGCCACAAATTAGGATATCATCCCCACCATCTGGATGTGTGGCGGTCCTCCACAGTGCGGTTTTCAAGGAGCTTTCTTCCACGTACTACAAAGCTGTGGAATGAGCTTGCTTGTGCGGTGTTTCCGGGACGATACGTCATGGGTACCTTCAAAAAAAGCGCGTACACCTTTCTTAAAGGCCGGCAACGCTCCTCTGGTGTTGCAAGAGAATGTGGGCGGCGGTGATCACTTAACACCAGGTGACCCGTGCGCTCGTTTATCCTCCTATTCCATAAAAAAAATGAAATAGGCGCCGTTGTGGTACTCATGATCTAGCCGGCATCCTGTGCAAAGGAGCCTTCCACTGGTGAAACTTGATTTATATTTGGTTCAAAGCTAAAGACGTAAACTTAAACTTGAATTCTATTACTTGGTACGTTCTGCATTTGTTATTAGACTTTAGTGAGACGATTTAGGCACTGTGTGATATAATTAAAAGTCACGAAAATTTAAAAAAATTGTGTATGGAAAGAACTTCTGTTAGATATTTTTTTTTTCATAATTTAATGATAACATTAATTGTTATATTAGTACAGACACGTTTCGATACACTTTTTTGATACATACAGTTAAAAAACACAGATCTATTTATTGAAATGATAATAATTGATTTTAATTTGAGTTTTTAATATCGTCATCTTATATCAATAACAAAAACCTAGCTTGAACCATAGAATTACTAGCGCATAGATGACCAAACCACTAGATAACATATACACATTGACATATCATAATTGGTAACGCGATATCGTACTGTCAGGTAGTCTATACGCTAGAATAACCACCACCTATATATTGGCAATAGAAACTTGTCCAATCAAAATTATCCATACTTGATGACTTTTCCAACTATATTATATTAATCTTAGATAATTTATACGCCTAGATAAAGCCTCTTGCTGTTAGACAACCGATGAAAACAGGCCAGTTTTATTACTTTAGTGCGCATGACAAGATGCGTCTTACACTCGCGATTTGTATATTACTTAGTGTTCGAGTGCGTGAACTGCTCAAAATAGAGGTTAACTGTCAACCTCAATTTATCTAGACGTTTCCACAGCTATCACAGACGTATAAATGATCTAAGATATAAATAATATAATAATGCTATTTCTATTACAATAACTAACTGTAACTCCACATCGCTCTCTACATACATACAGATAGTAAATAATAAACAAATCAATACTACAGTCATTAAACGGGACACCCCACGCGGCATTCGGCACGCACTTACTGAAGGGGCATAGAGAGTACAGACAGACACGTTCACCCGACAACCGACATGTGTGCAGGAGACGGCAGCTGCGAAACTATGCGCTTCTCAAACTTTTAATATGGAGGGTAGCACCATTAATTAATGTTTTACTACAACTATTATACAAATGATTTAAGTTTTCTTTAGCGTTAATTCCGCTTTTAAAACAATTCGGCACGTGTTTCGCCTCTACACGTTGCATCCCCAGGGCGTGTTGTCTCGCCAAAATCTGAGTCGACTCAGATTAACAGTAAAGAAAACTTAAATCATTTATATAATTATGGATTTCCGCAAAGTAACGCCTACTTCAATAATATTTTTTTTACAACTATTATTTCCTTATCTAAACCATTTTTTTATATTGATAATTTTTAAATAAAACACAAAATTTAAATGCGTGTTATTGTCACTGTGTTTTTTCATTAGATTTTAATCCCAATGAAAACGAGATCTAGAAAGGTTTTAAAACGTCGGGTTAACTAAAGTAATAATAAAAATGTCACTTTTTGGCGAAAATCTAATGTAAAAACACAGTTACAATAACACGCGTTTTAATCCTTTAAAAGTGTTTTATTTTATGTGTAACACTCGTGGTAATCAAAGAAACGAAATTAATTACTTGCCATAGTAAAAGCTTATCGTGTGAAATTTATAAATAAAAAGATTGGTATTTCAAAAGTTAACAGTAAAGAGACTTTCAATTTTTTTTTTTTTTTCAATTTTCCACTTTAGGTTTCAGGAATTGTAGGGTAACGGATCGGATACCCCAGTACCAAGACTCCGTTAAATTTTGGCAAAATATGTGTGATGACGAAGATCACTTAAAACTACCTTACCCTATTTTTCTCAGATATCGCATAAATATTCTCTACTGAACAAAGATACGGTACTGAGGCAAAGAAAAAATAATAATAATTTATTGTTCCGCCATGTCTTCGAATATTTTAGGTCGTGTTAAGTTAGGTCGTTGGCATTAAGGTGTTATTTGCATAAAAATTATCGTTATTCTTCGAACTCAAATAAGATCAACGAAGCCACAATGACAAATTACGACGTATTTCTAAAAAACACTCCTGTTCTTTGTTTTAATTTATTTATCCAGTAAAAAAAAGTTCCATTACATTAAGCATCGGTTTAAAAGGCGTCCCAATACTAAATCGAATAGAAATAATAAATTTGTATACTATTTAATCCTAAAAATACTTTTTTATGGAAGAGGAGTGAAAACCGCACTGTGGCGGAACGGAAATACATCAATATTTTTGATGATGTTTAGAGAAGTAATAGGATAGCTCAAATATTTTATAGTTGTCCCACCAGTGGGAGGTTCCTCTGCACTGGATGCCGGCTAGATTATGGGTACCACAACGGCGTCTATTTCTGCCGTGAAGCAGTAATGACTAAGCATTCCTGTGTTTCGGTCCGAAGGGCGCCGTAGCTAGTGAAATTACTGGGCAAATGAGTCTTAACATCTTATATCTCAAGGTGACGAGCGCAGTTGTAGTACCGTTCAGAATTTTTGGGGTTTTTCAAGAATCCTGAGCGGCACTGCATTGTAATGGGCAGGGCGTGTCAATTACCATCAGCGGAACGTCCTGCTCGTCTCGTCTCTTATTTTTATAAAAAAAAAGTTATATTTACTAAGTGTACTTGAGAGCCATATAAAATTAATTATTATAACATTTTATGTGTTACGTCGGTAATTACCCATGGAAATATTCCATGCTCAGGCAATTCTTATCCAATTAACAATTAATTCACAACTAGATTGATTTCGCACATACATTATCCGTAACGAATTATTCACATAACGTATATCAATCTATTACATCATCAATAAACGTGTTTTATTTTAAAAAAAACTAATTCTCGGGTCATTCGTTCGAGTACAATGAACTGCCGGTCCGGTTACCTTGAATGTCTTTGCTAAATGTTTTTGAATATATTTACCGAGACTGCTTTGATTTATTAAAGAAAAACGAATAAACTTTTAAATGAAGACTGCCAAACTACTTAGCTTTTAGAATTTAGTATAAACTTCAAATATTCTTGATAATGTTACTTAATTAAATTACTTACTTTGTAATAAAAAAATATATATATAACATTATAAAAAAAATACTTGTAAAATACATACAATATGCTTTTAACAGTTATTTTATTTACAGTAAATAAATATTAGTTTTTGTTTTAAAATAAAACACGTTTAAGTTACCTTCATTGAAGCTAGCTATTAAATTCTAATAACAACAGTTACAGAATTAAAAAGCCTTATAATAGAAATAACCCCTTTAAGTTACATTATTTATTGTTAGTTAAATATGAGCCTTCTTTTATGCATCAAAATAATAAAAAGTAAATTGAAAAATGCTTTTAAAATTTAATTGATTTTTACTAAACTTGTTACAAAAATATGCTTACATTTAAAATAAAATGTTAAATAAAGACTAACAAAGGTTTGAGAAGCCGTGCACGATAATATTTAGGGTCCTTTTTTGTTGAAACCATCTCGTCCGTAACGTATGCCGCCGTGCCTGCAGTTGATTTTTTCCGAAAACTTGACCTCACAAAGTCAGTTCAGTTATGATTCAGCCGTCGGCGCGAACGGTTGTGTGTCTAGTCATTGTGTCCAAATTAGTTTAGTGTTTAGTTTAGTGACATTCTTATTAGGGCTGTGCGTTGCAAGATATTATTAATGAACGGATTTGGATTGCTTTGGTAAGTTCTAAGTTACTGTGTGGAGTTTATGATAGAATTTAAGTACCGGTTTTGTTATTGCGTATTCAAGGATAACAATGGAACAGGTGCGTTTTGTTATTTTTTTTTTAAATTAATAAGTGAGCTTGAGTTTACAGACACTGTATATTTAATAATATGAAAATATTAACGGAAAAAATCATTTATAAATATCTTATGCATTCAAACTTTGTCAGATGTAATGGCAGTCCATTATGCATGTATGTTTGTGAATGAATCCTAAATAATGTGAATAATAAAAGTAATGGGAATTAATGAAATTGAGAAGTAAAGTAATTCCATTATTATTTTCAAGTATGCAAAGTTATTTTTATATCCACCGATTCTTTTATTTTTCTTAGTGCTGTACGAATATGCTTTTAGTCATTTTTAATTGTGAATTACCCTCGTAATATATAAATATTATCGAATTTTGTTTGCTGAATAATAAAGTTTTAGGTACTTATAATCCACTACTACGCTGTGAGGCGTCGTTATTTCTCTAAATACTAATATTTATAGTATCTATATCAAACTGCAAATAGGTGTTAATTTTAGGATATTCACAAAACAATTATTAAATTCATACTTAATATATATTATTATTTTTACTTTCACAAGTTTATCGTAATACTCGAGTAGGTATGCACCACGTTGTATTGCACCACATTGCAAGAGATTTTATTAATATCAATAAAGTTTTTGCCACTTTATCTCATTATAGTTTAACTTTTCTAAAGTGGTGGTGTTAAATATAATAAATAGCTTTAGCATCAGTAAGTCTACGTCTTTTCAATCTCAATATAATTATCCAAAAACTTGTTTTTTCGTAAAGGTAGCTTCAGGTTCATAAAACCAATTTATCGCGGTATTTGTCTTAAATATTGATATTTAAACATTAAACTGAATGTGTTTCAGAATAATATTTATTTCTTTTAATATAGTTTATTGTTTTCATAAATCTAAAACTATTATAATGATGGATTCTTCTAAAATAAGTAGGAGATCCATAAGACGTAAAGGCTTGAAATTTGGTAGGAATAATCCTTTCGCCGAGGTCAGCTAAGAACGGATTTTGCGAAATTCCACCCGCAGGGTTTTTTATATTTTGCACAGCATAAAGTCTGTCGGGTTAGCTAGTAAAATATATCACGGTTACTTAACCTTTCAGGTAGATAAAGGTTAATTGGTAATAGTCATACCTAATATTTTAAATTTAATAATGAGTTGGCTACTCATCAGGTTTTTGTGTTTATTCCAAAAACTTTGTCAGGTATAGGGAACATTTCATGTGGAAAAATAAACTTGTGACAAATTTTTCAGATACTTCGTAGGACAAAATGTTGATGAATAAAACGATGCTGGAAAAACATATTTTGTTAAAGCCTTGTATTATATCTGTATTTCATTGTTTGTTTTTTTTACTTATCAAATGTATTTAAAGAATAGCCAGCTCCGGGGCAGAATTCCTGAATCAATAAATACTTTTTTGATGGAGGCCTCCAGATCTTCTTCGGTCATATCCTATCGACCTCACGAATCTTGCCCAGTTTTAGGCTGAGATCTGTAGAGCGTACCTACAGACCTACCTACCTACTTAGACTTTACTTACGTAAAACTTAGCTGAGTGTGATAATACGCGAACTTGACTTTTAAATTGGGCTGCCTTAAAGCTGTGGAATGAGCTTCCCTGTGCGGTGTTTCCGGGACGATACGACATGGGTACCTTAAAAAAAAGCGCGTACACCTTCCTTAAAGGCCGGCAACGCTCTTGTGATACCTCTGGTGTTGCAAGAGAATGTGGGCGGCGGTGATCACTTAACACCAGGTGACCCGTACGCTCGTTTGTCCTCCTATTCCATAAAAAAAGAAGCCCAGTATAATTTCAGTTGTCAAACGACTCTAAAAACGAAATCAAAGATTATGCTAAGCTAACACTTAGCTAAGTATAACGTAAATAAATTCTAAGCAAAGTATAAGTACGCTCTATAGAGTCTGGGATAAAGAAAGCTGTTAGTAAGGTATTCTTTCAGATCGTTGAAGAAAAACACAAACTATATTAACGGTAGAAATTCAACACGTAGTCTCATACACTATAAAACATGTATTATATTATAGTATATGATATAATATAATATATAATAAAGTCAAAGACACAAAGAGTGGGTTGCGCAACCCTAGCCTATTTACGTTACTTGAACCTTCAATGGAGGCTTCCAAAGAATTCCCGTGATATTGAATGCTATACTTTTGTTAGCGACTAAGGATTTTTATTAGTTCTCTTTCTTTTGTGATAAATTTGGCAGCATTCCTTTCAATGGACACTGTAACGTTTTTTATTACGCTAATTGACATTTTATTATTTGTTTAATAAATCATTGTGTGAATGTTTCTTTTCTTTTATCGGTTTTAGTCTTTGTTTGATTTTCATTGTTTAGATCTTCTTTTGCAGATTTATTTTTATTTGAACTGTTATTTTGACAAGTTGCATTTTTTTTTTTTGTTGAACTTCGACTACTGAAGAGGTTATATTTACAATGTAACGCCCCAACCTACAATCCTCACAAATTAATTCATTCTTATTTTTGTGAGCATTGTCTCGTCTTAATTTATTTTTAACACTTCCTACCTTCTGCCTACAAACTTAAATGAAGGACAAATAATATTCACAGCTGTTGCTAGGTACGTAGTCACATACTATTCGTAAAACGTTACTTAAGACGTAACATACATCTATTTAAATAATGTATCTCTTGACTCTGGTATTGCAGACGTCCATGGGTTGCTCATGTTTACTGTCTACCAGGCGAGTCTCTTGCGTGGTTGCCACTTCTAATATAAAAACAAACCTTCTAGGCGAATGCACTTGATGACTATCAACTCCAAATGGAATTCAATTCAACCCTCCTCGCCCAAAGACAAACGAGTATAGTTTACTCGAGAAAATATTATGACATGTATGGAAAAAACCAGACAAATGAGAGCCAAACGAGACAGAGGATTAATGTAACTAGTACTTTAAAATATTTTTGATAAAGACGTATTTTTATTGTCCATGGCAGCCATTTTGAAACCCGCCATCTTGTTTATTTTTGATTTGACATGGCGACAATACTAATTCACACTCTGTCAAAATTTCAATCCTCTAGCTATTTCGGCTTATGATAAATAGAGACTGAGATAGCGATCTAAGTTTTACGTAAGTTAAGTCTGAGCAAAGTCTAAGTACGATCTACAGATTTCAGTATTAGTAATTAAGATCCCTTTGGCTACTCTTTGAGTTCCGCGGACTACGAATATTAGTTTCATGTTGACTCACTTTGTTTACCTTTTTCTTTAGTTCACAGACGAGTTCTGAGTCATTCCGTTTTGATGTTTATTTGTAGTTGTTTCTCATTGTTCTTATTAAATGCTCTCATTGCAACATAATTATTTACTTATTATAAGCACAAATCATTATATTCGGTGGCAGCTTTACGTATTTACAGATTTAAGAGCGGATGTGGTGGTAGATGGAAGAACTCTTGGATCTCCCTTTTAACCTTACACTGAAAAAGGGCTGTGATATAAGAGTACAAAGTCAAATACTTACAAACACTTTAATGTGGATTATGAATGAGCTGTTATGCTCGAATGTAACGTTCTTGCGGCTAAGGTCGACTCAAGTCTACTAAATTAAAATTTGGAATATATTGGAAATGTTATTACCTGTTTGAATTTTGTATCATTAACCTCGCACTTGCGAGGTTTTCACTTCTATCGTGTCATCTTAAGCATACATCTTTTTTAAATAATATTATGAATGAAACTTGTATATTTAATGGCACAGTGAAAATATTGCTAATATTAGTTTTTGTCTGAAAATATATTATAATAATCATAAAAATAATTAATGAAACGATAAGAGAAGTATATAAGTACTCTTTATTGTAAAAACCTAATGATATTTAATTTAAAACAAAACCAATAATGGTCAACAAATGTTCAAATGTGACCACAGCCAGACCAATTGTTATAATATATGGGTGGCGGTGACCTTAACATTCAGATACATGCGAAAGTTGACCTTCAACTTGCCACCAAGTACTTATCATGGCCTCAATTCGATATTTTGATTGTTAAGTGCAATTTATAGAAATTGGATCATAGCCTTGAAGGAGACTACAAACGCACTTTCGCATTGTATTACCGCTGGTTATGTTTATGTCACAGTAAAAGTTATATTAAAAGATATCTTTTGGATTGTACAATAATAATTATTGACGGGGTCGATTGGTCGAATATACATAGGCAAGACTCCACTGAATAAAGGGGTATCCCAAGGGCTATTCTTGGACCGTTCTTCTTTCTATTATACCAGCTGACCCGACAGACGTTGTTCCGCACATAATAAATAAAATACTGTGTTAATTGAATTTGTTAATAAATACTTCATAACATCAAGAATTATTTCGTAAAATATGCTCCCTGTTGATATATTGAAATTATTTTACAGCAGAACTGTCAAACCGTGAGTCAATAAATTCTCTCAATGAAAATATGTCCACACAAAACATATATTGGTAATAATTAAATAATTATGGGTCCCAAATCGAAATAAAAACCATCCTATCTCTCAAGTTGGACTAGACTGCACTCTATGAAGTAATCCCCATTAAAATACGTTCATTAGTTTAGGAGTTCACTGGAAACAAACATCAGGGCATTATTCTTGTAAATTTACACGTATCACACATAGGGTGACGATAATTTAAATAATATTTACATCACTTTAATGGGTTGTATACTTACCAGAATCTCTAGGATAATTATTAAATTTATGTTTATAACAGAATAATTATTTTTATATCAGTCCTCGTCCCTTTTCGGGTCAGTGGGAGGCTCCTTTGAGGCACAGGATGCCGGCTAGATTATGGGTACCACAACGGCGCCTATTTCTGCCGTGAAACCGTAATGTGTAAGCATTACTGTATTTCGTTCTGAAGGGCGCCGTAGCTAGTGAAACTACTAGGCAAATGAGACTTAACATCTTATGTCTCTAGGAGACGAACGCAATAATTGTGGTGCCGCTCAGAATTTTTGGGTTTTTCAAGAATTTTGAGTTGCACTGCATTGTAATGGGCAGGGCGTATGAATTACCATCAGCTGAACGTCCTGCTGGTCTCGTCCCTTATTGTCATAATAAAAACATTCAGAGCCGATTGTAAAATTTACATCTTGACCCTACCAATACTACTTCCATGCATATAAAATATTCGCTCTATAAATTTGCATAGCAAATCAACTTCATTTCTACAAACATCTTAAACATTCCAAAAATTTTAAAACTATAAAATTCAAGCTATCGTTAGTTCAGTGTATTACTTAATCTATTCTCAGAGTTGCATATCTGTAACTTAAAGAAGATGCATTGATAATCCACATGTTCTTAGGAATTGTTCCTGTACATACCTGTTTCGAACATAGAAATCACGTCCAAATATTTCGTTTAGTGCGTTATCTGCGAGTCAATTGTTTTCATAACAAAGTGTTTCGAGGAAGTATCGGTATTGTTTGTGTCGAAGCCGGTGAATCAAGGATGACAACTTGCAGGCTAGTTTCCCGTTATTACCTAATCTGTTCAAGATGGTTCGTTTTGAAATTTTATGCAGTGCATGACTGATAATAATAATATTGACACACCTTTACACAAATTATCTTGCACCAAATTAAGCATATAGCCTGTGTTATGGGTTACAAGACAACGATATATTTAATACAATATACTTACTTAAACATACATATATACATACGCATAAACATACATAAATACATGTCAACCATCATGACTCGGAAACAAACATCAATATTTATCATATAAATGCTTGCACCTACCGGGATTCGAACCTGGGACCTCTAGCTTAGTAGTTAGGATCGCTAACTACTCGGCTATACTGATCCCAAAACTCTTAGCGGTATCGCAATTGCGCTAGTCACTTTGAAACACAAAATATTAGGTCTCGTTAATAATATTTTATAGATATAAATATTAAAAACAGCTCAAAAAATAAAAAATATCTGTTTCTTGCGCCGCTTCTTCTATCTCAGAGCGCTATTTGTTTCCGAAGCGGTATAAGTATCTAGTATATTAGGAATGACATCAAAAACAATTCTAAAGGAATCAATTTTGAGAAAATAAATGCCTTTTTGTGCCTTTTAATATAATATATTGATAGACTTTTACACTTTATCTTGCCCCAAACAACGCATAGCTTAGACTATGGGCACAAGACAACGATATATTTAATACGATATAACTTACTTAAACATTCATAAATACTAATAAACACCCATGACTCTGACGCAAATATCTTTATTCATCATATAAATGTTTGCACCTACCGAGATTCAAATCTCTCTTGCTTAGTATGCAGACTAACCACTGGGCTGTAGGTGTCATTAGGCCATTAATTTCACTAGTCTTAGACACTCCCAAGGAGATCTAATTATATAGGGCACTTTCCGTCGACCTAGAACTATGAAATTGGGCAAGTAACACCATCTTATACTAGTATAGGGGAAAGTCTGAAAACTATACTAAAAAACTACTCGGCTAGATCGAGTTGGTAAGTCTTCTGTGCGGCGATGTATATGCTTTTACAACAAGATCCCAGAAAATGTTCAAAACAAATGTATAACGAAATTCAAAAGAATTGTTAAAAATGTTTGTGTGGTAAAGGTAACCATAACATAGATGACTTCTTTCTTAATGATACCACAAATTGGGAATGGAGCGACCGCCCTGAGGCTATTAAATAATAAGTAGTATTGTACAATATTACATTGTAACCATATTTAAAATGAAAAAAAAAGAAACCCGCTGAGTTATTGCACCCGTTCTTGGATGGTAGTGTTTTAACTATCAATAAGTGATATTATAATCTATTTTGAATATAAATTTGACCTTCATAACTGAGCAGAAAAGAGACAAAATACTATTAATACAAATTACTTTTAGATGCCATGTGTAATAAAGGTCCTAAATCAGCTTACAACGGTCCTATTTATTTATTTATGACAGCAAAACAGCGTATTCTACAATTGAATATTTAACAGCGAATTTGTTATAAATTTCACAAGAACAAAAGTAAATCGCTAAGCCCAAACAATTTGGTTACGTAAGTCTAAGTCGGCCAGAAACAATGGTGGGTGACCTAGAAGGCGTGTTGTATAAAGTTCAATGTGTACCTAACGTTTCAAACCAGTTGTTACATAACGCCTTTCATTGCCCAGTCGGTAACTGGAGAACCGGCGAGCCAATTGCAAAGAGTGGGCAAACGCAAGCGATAAACAACCACTTCGATACTTTTGCCGCGCTATCATGCACGTCTTGCCTTATTTCCAACGATATTATACCTAGTCTTGCCATAAATACTGAAACAAACAAATAAATAAATAATTGATATAAATCATTTTTCGTAATTGACGAAATGAAAAGATACGAGAAACCTTGGTATTGTATCTGCCAACTTCACCTGACAGATGTCAAAACTGTCATTTTGACAACAAAAACAAAATGGCGCTTAACCGAAAGTCGTTACGTTGCTATAAAATTTCTCTCGTGCGTCGTTAAAGAAGTTTCAGTTCTAAACTTTCTTACTTTTACAGTGTGTTTTTAATTCATACATATATAAAATAATTTAAAATATATAAAACTTATTCGTCTCCATTGGCTGCAATACAGTCCTTTAAACGTTGAGGCCAGTTATCAATAGAAGCACGCACTTTTTCCACGGGAAAATTCTTCACTGCCAATCGTACAGATTGTACCTATTAATAGCCCGGTACACAAACATTTTACTAATACTAAGCGTATGGAGAGTTTTATAAATTGCATTTGGCCCCATACCTACTTTGTGTATTGCAATCACAGCGGTTCGGTTCTCCTTATCACCCCACTCCATTTTAATATCGCAAAATATTGCACAATGTATTGGCGGCAAAATGAGGAAACTCAATGAACAATCATATAAAGATGACAGATTCCAGATTCAAATGTAATATTTTGTTTATTTTTAATTGTAACAGTTATTATGGTCATATTAAGTATATTAAAAAGCAACAGTTATGTTATTAGCCCGTAATTCCAAAGCAAACTAATTGGGACACATTTTGACAGTAAGATTATGGGTACCACAACGGCGCCTATTTCTGCCGTGAAGCAGTAATGTGCAACCATTATTGTGTGTTACTGCATTATAATGGGCAGGCCGTACCAATTACCATCAATTGAAGGTCCTGCTCGTCTCGTCCCTGTCATAAAAAAAAACTTGCGAAAGACTTCGGAATCCCTCCAGTACTCCAAAACCTACCCACGTACAAAGTACAAATCTTTATATTTTATAATTAGTATAGATCTAAACCGAGATTGATTCGATGCTTGAGATTATGTGCACGAAATTCACCTGTATTTACATAGTTTTACTTATTGCGAACATGGAATTGATTTTAGCACGAGATTTCAAGGTAACGGAAAACTATACGCCGGAAATATTTCCAATAATTATATTTGTTATTGATTTAAAAATCGACTATAACTCTTAAAGCGGTTACGTTTTTCGTACAAATGATCTAGACTGTATTTCTCCTTCTCTTTTGCTCTAAATGAATATTATTGATTTTCGAAGCTAAACCTCGCTCTACCAAAAGCTCAATCGAGAGTGTGTAACAAGCAGGAATGCACGCCATTTTCCTAGCAAGTTAGGCACTGTAGATCTAACTAGTTGTAGTTGAGCCTGGAGATTGCTTGCCGAAGGTATTTTGGAAAAATTATGAGTGGTTCAATAGAAGTAAGCTTATAAAATAACGGAACCAAATTAAACTAAATTAACTTTAAAACTATATTTATTTAGGTTCATAACGAGGTAGGCACTGCCTAATTGCCTATATGATATGCACGCCCCTGGTAAGAAGTATAATCCTTTTCTCTGTAACTATGACGGATCTAATTTAGGTAATTACTCACCCACGAATAGGAACCAGGGAATATATAACAGACAAAACGATCGAGTTGACATATTTGATCGCATTTTAGGCAATTAATTAAAAAATATTATAAAAACTTTTAAATGTGGGATCAACTCGATCTAATTTTGTGTTCATTTATATTTAGATTGTATTCATAGATATATATTATAGTTCTTATTTTATTTTGTTGCTTAATTTAGTTGAATAGCATGTCGTTTTCGCATATAACTGAGGCATCACTTACTATTTGAAAGTAATTGCTGTTGTATCATACTGTATATACCTTGTTGGCGGATTTTTGTTAATAAATAAATATTTTTACTTATCCGTGTTTTATATCAGTTCCTCAATCAGTGCTTAAGTCGGTCTTATCAAATAGGCATTAAAAAGAAGCTTAGTAGTAATGAAGTAGGCCCCCAACAAGATGGACCGACGATCTGGTCAAGATCTCCCGGAATACGTTGGATGAGGGCAGCGCAGGACCCATCGTCGTGGAAATCTTTGGGGGAGGCCTTTGTCCAGCAGTGGACGTCTTCCGGCTGATGATTAACAGAAGCTTCCTATACAACAGAATAATTCCTGTCCATTCATTTATTTTGTCACGATTGCTTATGTTTTTGATTATTGTTATAGTATAGTGCTTTTTTCGCACTGGTTTTTGCCCCGACTGTGTAATCGCGACAGGAATATTGATTAATATTCATGCTACTTCTAAAATTCGTCTAAAATTTGGGTGTTAGATCGGAAAAATGGCATCGCCCTTTGGTTCTCATCAGCGGAATGCTTCAAAGACGTTTCGCGATTAATCAAATTAATTACGTTCATTTCCCGCGTAAGAGGCAGCCATGTTTTCGGTGCAATTCATAAGCTGTGGAGTATTGTGATAACTTATTGGTTATTTAAATCATTTAGGAGATATTGTACATTTCGGATTATATTATACCTATACTATTTTTAGAGAGAAGATAAACGTTGGATTATATATAATTATGTTGTATCTCGGGATACCCCAAGCAATCTTACTTACTGATAATAACCTACTTATATCGCTGTCGAGTAGGTACTATTGTACTATTAAATCGGTCGAATAATTTTCAGCTAATTCATAATAAACCAAATGAAATATATACATAAAATACAAACATTTCCTTTTTTTTTACGTAATATATGATTACAAGATAGATATGAAAATTTCATCATCATACCAAATACAAATATTCTTTTTACTAGTAAATAGTAATATTTGGTCCGCTCGCGTTCCCTTTGCTAACTCAAGCCAACTTTACGCAATCGTGGCATACATTGGCGAGCGAAACAGCTCAGACTTATTCAATAACCACAAAATGATGTACTCAACACGCCTTAAGAACTTTTCTAATAAAAAATAAATAAATATTAATTACTGCCACGCTTTCGTCTATACCTTGCACCACACCAGTCCCCTAAATGACTGCCTACATCCATTTAGCTGGAATCCTCTATGTAGAGGCATTCATTTGCGACGCAGCGTTCGATCGCCGTATAACATAATTAATGTTTTATCTTATATTACTATAGCCGTGCAATTCACGAGCAATTCAACATATTTTAATCGCGCACTAATTTCACCCACCGCTGAAGACACATTTGTAATTTTTTTAATGGAATAGGAGGTCAAATGAGTCAAAGTTATCAAACTCGTTTCGGCATAATTCATTATGTATATTATGTTTATTCCTCACAGTACAACACTTAGAAGAGAGTTGTTTGGAAACACCACAAGTCTAACATTTATTTATTATTTATTAATCTAGGAACAAATACATAATTATACATCTTTGAACACAAAATGGACATAGTGAGACTAGAACCGGACATAGGATGATACAAAACTAAGCCAACCGCCCTCTTGCCGCATAATCCGAAAATTTTGGTATGTTTAGTTCAACTCTCAGCTTGATTACCAACTACATTAGACATACTAAAAAAAATATAATAAATCCCAGAAGTGAAGTGATCACTTTAAAAGTTAAAAATTGTTTGGAAATAAGGATGTCTCCTTTTACAGTTTCACTGGGTACACAAAATATTTCAATCACCACTCACAATTACTCGCTGATGATCTATAAGGTGACATTTTTAAATCAGCCATGTCAATGTCACTCTTAGTACATTTTTATTTAGATTTTTATGCTGTGTTCCCATAAAAGAAATAAATGTCAAAAAACTAGCCCGTCATACTAACGGCCGTTCCCAATATTCAGTCTATATCCTACTTGAGATAAAAATCGTAACTATCGTTGACTTTTCTGTCCCAATAAACTTATCGACGGTAACTCACCTTATCCGTACACGCTGTCTGTCAATGGGACGACGTATAGCTTACCAGCAATAGAATTTTGTATGGAAATTGCAATTCACGCGTCCCAATATAAGGCGATAAGATGACTGATCGGGTATATAAATACTGACAGTAGAAGATAGTAATTTATCTCTAACTGTAGATTGTATATTGGGAACGGCCGTAAGATAATATATTATAGTATATTAAGTACGCAGTATAAAATTCCATTATTTCCACGTTACATATTATATATTAACTTAATTTGTTTTGAAACATTTAATTTAAAATACGAAACATGACCCGGCAGCAAAAAACTTTATAATAAACCTTGTTGATTGAAACCTCGTTATAAGTTGGCATACATGTTTTAGGTTGAAGCGAAGCGTAGTGCCTGTAAAGTTACGCCAGTTTTAGGTCATTTCATACCCTAAGGGATAGGAACCTTACTTTCGAATATTATTTTGTTTATATAAAGGTAGCTGTTAGCCGCGAATTCATTCGTATTTACCAGTATAACAATATTAGTTTGTGTTCCAATTGTTCCCGTCAATTAAGGAATATTCATTATCCATACTAATTTTCCCTCTTTTTCCCCCCGCAAGTGCACTATTATAGATATTATATCGACTTAATTCGCGCCTGACCGTAGCTACTACTACTGAAGTACAGTTACCTTCCGGCCGCCGCTATAAACGCAAGTGATTCCTTAACTGCAACCGATGCCATCACCACCAATGCTGCCTACGTTTTTTTCTGCAAATCCGACCACCACGAAACAGTCTTTTCATTTTTCGGATTATCATATGACACTCACAAATAATGTGGCTTTCTATTGGTAACAGAATTTTCAAGATATATAGCCCTTTTTTAAGAATTGATTATGTTACACACTAATGGCCTTCCAAATAAACTTATACAAAGTTATAACTAAGCATAAACAAAGAATATGCAAAATTTTTACAATATCGTTGACAACAATGTCAATACAATGATAATTCTGAAGTTTTCCGATTGACAGCCTTGCAAATAAACGCGGGAAACGTTATACGTCCGAATTAACCAATCGTAAGCAAAATGTCTTTTTGTAAACATTTTGCATTTTCTTGGTTTATGATTAGTTATGACTATATGCCAATTTTGTTTGTAAGGCCGTAAGAATGCTATTAATAAACGCGAAGAAAAGTTATTCCAAGATTTCAACTTTATCTGTCTTACTTTTAAACGCAGTGTAAAGTTACTCCAAGTTTAAAATTACATCTCCCTGTCATGTAATTCTGTAGTCACAAAGATAAAGACGAAAAATTTTAAACTTGGAATAACTTAACTTCTCGATTATAAGAAACACAGTTTATCTTTATCTTACCTTTGTCACCACACAATTACATGACAGGTAGAAGTAATTTTAAACTTGGGAGTAACCTTACTCATAAATACATGTTTCCACCTACCTACCTTACAAACCATTGGACTCTAAGAGCCGTCACTAAAACCATGGAATATGTAACTGAAAAGTTAAAGTACAACATGTACTTTAATCATAATAAATTCTAATTCATTAAGGACTTAACGACCTCCTCTAATATTAATAGTGTATGCAAATCGTGTGAACCTAAATAAACACTGTATTCCCGTGACAACCATTTTACCTACCAACGAAAACTAGTCAACCCCTATTAATAGGACAATAGTTGGACGGTTGACGAATAAATGTAATAGACTCCATTGTTCAATTCGTGAGATTTTACTACATAACGGTAACTGAGGGTAGATGCATCTTTCGTTTGTAAGTTCGGTTGGTACCCCATTGTATGTCTACGAAAGTTTTAACGGACAAAAAAAAAACAAATTGCATTCACAGTGTGCCGATTTTTATGATTACCTTTGTTTTCGAAAAATTTTACGTCATGTTGATAAGCATATATTACTGTAAGTGCTAGTGTCACATGAGTAAATAAACGGTACAGAGACTAAGCTTCTTAAAAGCGGGCAAAATTGTAACCTAATTACTCATGTTCTAGTGTTTAGCACTAAAGAAGGGAAGTGTCATCTGTTATACATTTGGCTATGCGCAACTTAATGTGGCTACATATTTGATATAAGCTAGTCATTTAAATAAAACACTTTTAAAGGGTTAAAACGCGTGTAATTTTAACGGTTTTACATTTGATGTTTGCGTAAAAGTTACATTTTTATTTTAGTTAACCGAGATCGAGATCTGGAAAGGTCTTGAAACGTCGGTTTAATCCTTTAAAAGTGTTTTATTTAAATGTGTAACACTCGCGTTAATCAAAGAAAATACTATAAGATAGTCACTTGTACAGTTTAGTGGTATAAAATTTTTAGTTCAAAATAGTGGGTAGTATTTATGTAATTAGCATTATGTAATTAAAATATTGTGCTATATTTATTACTGCGTTTTATGCAAGAAAATGCAATTGTTTACAAATATATATTTTGCTTATTATTACTTTATTTGGACGTATAACCTTTCCCGCGTTTATTTGCAAAACTGCTTGTCATTCGGAAAACTTTAAAATTGTCATTGTGTTGACAGTGTTGTCATCGATATAGTTATCATTTTGCATATTCTTGGTTTATCTCAGCTGTAACTTAATACCAAGTTTATTTGTAAGGCCGTAATAGCTTAGTTCAGTTATAGCAAGTCGTGCTTTGAGTTAAGTTAGTAGTTTAGGTGTTTGGTTTTTGTCATAATTTTTAAAATGATCCTTATTTTGATTTCTTATTTCTTGTTCCAGGTATGTAACCAGTTGTTTTGGAGTTCCAGTAAGTTAACTATTTTCAAACGTTTTAGTGCATCCGTAATACAACTACAGAGACACACAGTTCGATCGAAATAATTTCAGTAATTTGTATTTCTATCGATCAGTCTGTTTATGTGGTGATCTTTTAGCTTGAATTGTTTACATAATATTGTGTGGATTAATGCATATACTGTACTCAATAATTCTTGTTTTTGTTTATGAATTTTCATTTACTTTTTTGACTTCCCCGTGTAATTCATTGAGTATTTGACGTTTGTGTATCTTCGTCACTTTACATACATAATAAATTAAAGGCCGGCAACGCTCCTGTGATTCCTCTGGTGTTGCAAGAGAGTATGGGCAGCGGTGATCACTTAACAACAGGTGACCCGTACGCTCGTTTGTCCTCCTATTCCATAAAAAAAAAAAATATGTTTTTAAATAATGCCAATGAGTTTCTTGCTACTTTTACTCATTCAATCTCAACCATTTACGAAATGGTAGTGTATGGTAAAATAATAAAAAATACTTTCATTAGAGTTTCCTTGACCTAAATGAATGAAGTGATTTTGATTTTATTACTAGCTGATGCCCGCGACTGCACCCGCGTAGATAAAGGGTTTTTAAAATAATAAGCAAGTTTGGACTTGAAGATTATCTCATGTCTTATCCCAGTGTCAGTTCCCGTTTTCGCTCTCGTTCCCTTCATTCATATGAATCTTATTTCTATTAAGATTTCTATGGCAAACTAAACCTACTATTGGCATAGTTATAGCTCGTCGACGTGAATTTCTGTTTTTCAAAAATGCCGCGGGACCATCGATTCCCATGCTGAAGTCTATCGCTGAACCAAATTCATTAGAATCGGTTCAGTAGCTCCGGCGTTAAAGCGTAACAATCAAACTAACATTCATATTTATAATATTACTAAGGATTTGATAATATAAGGCTCATTCCACTAGTGCTTTCAGGGTTCTGTACCCGGAGGATTACTAACGGCAATCATATTGCTAGGGTACGTTCGTCTGTCTATCTTTTTAAACGTCTATAGTTAGACACTAGCAATACGATGGTGTACGAGTCCGACCCGCTCTTTTTACCTATATTTTGTTTTGGAATTGGAGAATGACCAATAAATTTATAAATAATAATAAGTAAAACAAATTCACCTTCAAATTGAGGCCTTCTCTTAAGTTTTCCATTATTTCCTATCTCGCGTGGCTCTTCTCCAGTTAGGACCCGCTGTTAACTTTATTTCATCCTCTCACCTGGTAAACAGCTTGCCTCGGCTTCGCTTGCCATCCCTTAGATACAATTCCGTCACTCTCCATGGCTCCATTTTCTTTTTGTATCTCGCATCAAGTGCCTTACCCACCTCAATTTCTATAGAATAATAAATTTAATGAGTAGGTTCTAAAAATGTAATAATAATAATTTCACTAGCTTCGGAGCACTTTTTTTATGGAATTGGAGGAAACTTGAAACCGACCAACCGTTGATGCAGCTTCTGTACTCAATAACTTTTGTATTCATTTACATTTACTTTTTTTACTTACTCGTGTAAGACATCGACTATTTGACGTTTGAGTGTGTTTGTTGCATCATTTTACATATTATATTGTAATTGAAATGATCTTTAAATCTAGATATAAAAATATAAAAGAGTGGCAATGAGTTTCTTGCTACTGCTCATTAGCTCAACCCTTTACGAAGTAGTGGTAGATTCAATAAGAAAAATTTTTTTTTTGACATTCATAAGTGTCATTTCCGTGACCTACGTGAATAAACTGATTTTGATTTGATTTTGATTTGATTTTGATTTGATTGTGCAAAGAAGCCTCGCATTGCTACGGTAATTTGGATTTAAAAAACGTTTTATCGAATTAGAACGACAGCATCACATCCCTACCGCAATTGCAGTTCCCATACATATCGGATTTATCGTCACATGTCCTCGCTGGCACTAAGCCAAGTCATTCCAAAATTTATGACATTGACACGACAGTGATAAAGTGACGCCGAGTCAAAATGTAAAAATATATCAATATATATTTTATGATTGTTCTTGGGGTTTCGCGATTTTGGGATAACCCATCATTTATACGTCTAGATAGACTATGACAGCTGTGAATAAAAACTTTAAAACTAACCTCTATTTTGAGCAATTCACGCACAGTAACACAAAGTTTCATACAAATTGCGAGTGTAAGACGGAGCTTGTCACGCACACTAAACTAATATTCCTGGCCTTTTTTATCGGTTGTCTAACAGCAAGAGACTATCTACATCTATCTAGACGTATTTTTGTTTATGAAAATAAGGGACGAGACGAGCAGGACGTTCAGCTGATGGTAATTGATACACCCTTACCATTCCAATGCAGTGCCGCTCAGGATTCTTGAAAAACCCATAAAATTCTGAGCGGCACTTCAATAAATTGCGCTCGTGGCCTTGAGACATAAGATGTTAAGTCTCATTTGCCCAGTAATTTCACTAGGTACGGCGCCCTTCAGACCGAAACACAGTAATGTTTACACATTACTGCTTCAAGACAGAAATAGGTGCCGTTTTGGTACCCATAATCTAGCCGGCTTCCTGTGCAAATGAGCCTCTCACTTATAAATTATCTAAGGGCGTCCATTAAAGAAGTGAGGGAAATTTTTATTCGAATAAATCTCATATGAATTTATTTGTGAAATATTTCTAACAAAGTTACGAATAATGTCACTAATTACAAACTTATTAATTAAATTTCTTCTTGATATTGCAGAAATTTATATTCCAGTTACATATGGCAAATTCCGGTCGTTAAGGTCTTAGTCGACGATGGAAGATTCCCACAAGCCAGCGTAATCTAAGTAGTGCCATCAGTAACTCACTTCATAGTATTGCTAGTAACCCAACACGTGTAATACATCGCTGTAATATGGCCATAGCCTTAGTGATCGAATTGAGCAATATCCGCACAAAATGGCCACTTTAGAAAGTGACACAAAATGGCGGTGCCGCCAATCAGAATTCGCTTCCAAATTCATCGGTTTATTATTGCAATTATAATCAACATAAGTTTATTACTCACAATGCAACTGAAGAAAGTAACGCAGCACACGGCCACTGAGAATAATGCTGATTTGCTTTATTTGAAAAAACGACTTGTTGTCAAAATGCGTCCGAATTGGGACGCTTTGCAGATACGCGAGCCTGTGCTAATAAGAAACCTGCTTCTTGTTCTGTATCCAAACTTTAACCAACGAGAAACTTCTAGAAAGCTATTCGATTGCCTGTAAATAATTCTAGTAGGCTTCATAAGATACATAATAGCTTTAAGGGTAAATGTATACACTTCTATAATAAAGTCCCAGCCACTGTTCAGGCATTATCTATAAATAAATTTAAATGTTTTATAAACACCACTGCTGAATATCTAAATGATCGGACAGCCTGGGACTAGATTATGATTATTTTATAGCGATAGAAATGACTGTACAATATTGTATATTTTTATTGAAAAGAGCGCAAAAAAAGAATGCTGGGAGAGTTTCTAGCGCCGCTTCTTCTCTCTCAGAGCGCCATTTGTTTCCGAAGCGGTAGTAGTTTCTATTAGTTATTAGAAATGACATCAAAAAGAATTCTAAAGGAATCAATTTTGAGAAAATAAATGCCTTTTATGCCTTTAAAGACTCCTGTCTTCTTAGTCTTCTTCTGTCTGTCAGCTAGCTGTATCTAATAACCCGCAACAGCTGCAATATTGCCACAGCGTGTGTTGCCGCTGTGACAGATAAAAAAAAACAAGATGGTGGATTCAAAATGGCCGCTCAAAACGATGTGTGTATTTAACACCACATGTCAGACTTCATGAAAGCTTATAATGCAAAAAATCTTAGATAATATATACGTCTAAATAGAGCCTCTTGCTGCGAGGCAACGCATGACAACTGGCCAAGTTTTTTACTTTAGTGTACGTGAAAAGCTACGTATTACACTCGCGATACGTCAGTCAATTTGTTTTAGTGTGCGTGCGTTGCTCAAAATAGAGATTAACAGTTTGCCGCTATTTTTTTCGCTTATTTTTATTAAACTGTTGTATTTTTGCTCTGAATGATCGCGCTCCCTTAGTCGATTCGAGCCCACTTTGCATGAACGAGCGTGACGGCTCACTTTCATTCAAAACCCACAAAAAACTGCTCACGGCGCCTAGATAAGTTTTTACGATTAACGGTGTAGGTAGTCTTCGATTGCTAAGTCCCTTTTTAGGGCTACCATTTATTAATTTGAAAGTCCTGATATTAAACATTTCGATATAAAAGTCCGTTATTAGTCGTTTAGATTTAGTTTGTCGTAAAGATTAAGAAATATAAGTCTTTAATAATATAATTAAAAATGAAATCCCGAAAAGTTAGGACTAGAGTCAAAAAGTCCGTACATGTCCGGATAAAATTCTCGTGTCATGGTGTTGATTGACATTGAACTCCTCCGAAACAGCTTGACCGATTCTCATGAAATTTTGAGTGCATATTGGGTAGGTCCGAGAATCGGACAACATCTATTATTCATACCCCTAAATGTTAAAGGTGTTCCATACTTTTTTTTTTAAATTTGTATGATTATGAGTCAGCATTAAAAAATACATACAACTTCAAATTTTCACCCATCTACGATCAACAGTTACTTTTGTATCGCGATTTTAAAGTAAGTAAATCTAAACGAAAGTGGCAAGTACCAAGTGGCTAGTCTATGTAACTGAAATCAAACACCTGAATGTAACACAACAATTGTTACACGTGTAACACAACAATTGTTACACGTGTAACACGTGTAGTTCACAAATTGTTTAGAAACATTAATTACATTTCAAATTTAGTTCAAATATTCCCGTTAACATCGGCTAAACTAGTAACTGTTTTAAAATAAACAAATTACTTCACCTTGCCGTGTTACAAAGGTATAAAGCTGACGAATTATTTTATTTCCAAGGACTCAGTTGTAATAATTTAATTTATTAATATTGACTCTTTTTACGCGCTGTATTTGAGGTGTTTTAAATTTTTAACCGACTTCGAAAAGGAGGTTCTCAATTCGATCGGTATTTTTTTAAGCATGTGCCAATTTCGTTGATATTTAATATCCGATTTACGTAATTCTTCTTTAGTTCGATGCGGAATAGATGCCATTTGGTCACATAGAAATTTTACATAGTTAGGCCCAGTAGTTCTCATTTTATGTACATTTTTGTTTATGTGGATGATGTAATTTATTTTGTGTACGGTTTTTTTTAAGGGATTTTCAATCAGTTTGATTTCATATCATTATGAACTCACTCTAAAAAGTCTAAAATTACTAAATAAAACTTTAATTTAATACACATCTTATGCAAACCTTTAATATTAATAAAATACTATTATTTGTATGTGCTACATATTGATAGGTTTGAAGTCGTTTTTTCTAAAACATAGTTTATTTAATTGTCTTGGAGGTGTTTTATATTTTGTTCTTATAAGTCACTCACAGTTCATTGAATTTCAAATACGGAACGGTGTTTCGCATCTGAAATGCTAAAACATTGTTAATATCTAATCAGTGCCTGGAGCTGTGTCCTGGAGTATGACACTGTCAGTATCGTAAATAATGAATAAACTAACGTATTTAATGAATACCGAGGTACACTTTTTCGGAAAATATTTGGTATCCACACTTCTAAACATATTTCTATGCCAATAGGTATATGTTTAGAAATATTATCAACATTAAAATAATTTTCAATAATTTATGCGTCTAGATAGAACCTCATGCTGCTACACAAACGATGAAAACAGGCCAGCTTTATTACTTTAGTGTGCGTGACAAGCTACGTCTTACACTCGCGTAGTGTATGTTACTTTATGTTAGTGCACATTGCTCAAAATAGAGGCTAACTATCAAACTCAATTTTTTTGACGTTTCCACATCTGTCACAGTGTATGTAGACGTATAAATGATCTCAGAAAATAATTTGTAACGCTGTTTTATGAAGCTATTTCGAATTACGCGCGAAATAATGCGTTGGTGTCATGGCGGACAATTATGACGTAACGCCTCAGAAATCATTGATAACGCGTAATACTGCGCGTAATATAAAGAGTACATTTTCAAGCGATGCGTGACGTCATTTATGTTTCAGTTGACATACTTTTATTTTATTGAATATCTTACTTTCCTAATACTGAGTAATTTTTTTTGTATCCTTTTTTCTTATAAAAATTTAGTCATTAATACTCACATACACACTAAAGTAACAGGAATCAGAAATTTTAATTTTGTCCCTCGTCAAGTTTAAATTCAGATGGACGAATAATAAGTCAATCTGATATATCTTGATCGATCTAACTGTAAAGTAGGTGTTATGTAATATTTTCATTTTAAATATTTACGTAAGCAAGAACTATATTACACTTACCGTAGATAACCGTTTATTTCAATGAGATATATTATTAGTTTATCATAAGCGCCGATTCAAGAGAACACAGAAACTCTATTTATTTCCAAAATTAGTTTCTGTTAAGAAAATCAATAAATGGTTTGTTTAGGAACACCATTTTGGCAGTAAATTGTTTCATTCTGTGTTCAATAGCTTGATTATAACTTATCTTGTTTCGTGAAATTGAATTTCGCAAGCAAGACAAATAAGTTTAATCATGTCGCGAAGTTTCCTCAAGTTTATCTCACTATGTAGGTACTTCATTTGTGTAAACTCTTACGGTTACAAGCATTTAGTTGCCGGTATTATCGTTAGATGGCGCTGATTACAAATAGAATTATTTCGTTATAAATTAATTTAAAAATTAACGTTTATGTATAAATATAACTAACTAAATATATTTTTTATTAATGTGTACTGACAATAATGCGTAAGTAACTATGTATAGTATGTTATTTGTTACATTTCCGTTGTAGGTAGTCGAATTTGGGACACTTATTCATTATTTCGATTTTATGACTAATGGTTAAGTCTGGCACATATTATTATTATCACGCCTGTCTCCTAGGGAGCAGGTAGGTAGCTCGACACGGTAATATTTCAACAAATTTAATATAAAGATAAGTAAGAATGCCGTAACTCGTATGCGACACAATAATATCCAATGTTTTGTAATCTCCCACGTACAACGCATGCATCAACACAATTTACGTGATGCTCACTTGTTTTGCCTTCATTTCATAACCTAATTAAAATGTGTAATATAATTCAGTTTAGAATTAACGGCACGTATCACAATATTGGGTTATTAGAGCTGTCACGTGATTCAAGGTGACTTTGTATTGGTTACGATTTCGTAATCGATGTGACGTTGTTCGTACTTCGTTTTAAGTTAAAACTTTCGTGGATAAGATTGAGAAACATCGAAGGGATATACAGAAAAAGGGTCAAGGGTTCCAGGAATATTAGAGTTGTACAAAGGGAGGTATGTGAAGGGAAAAAGTTGTATCGTACGCTATTGGGAGGCTCCTTGGCACAGGATGCCGGCTAGATTATGGGTACCACAACGGCGCCTTATTGTGCCGTGAAGCAGTTATGAGTATTATTGTGTTTTGGTCTGAAGGGCGCCACTGCTAGTAAAATTACTGGGCAAATGAGACTTAACATCTTTTGTCTCAAGGTGACGAGCAAATGTAGTGCCACTCAGATATTGATATTTTGGGTTTTTTCAAGAAGACAGCGGCATACCATCAGCTGAACGTCCTGCTCGTCTCTTCCCTTATTGTAATAAATAAAAAACCATAAGCAAGTGATGTAACGCTTACTTTTTTAACAGCATGGTGTTGCAAACCATTGGCTGCAATATTTACCTATTATGACATTATTGCTATTTACGTAGAAAATACATAATCACTGTAATATTATAAGAAGCTATTTTGGCTAGTGTAATATTAATTAATTATATAACATATCTGTATGTAATATAAATAGCTGTAAGCTTCTTTATACTGTAGGTATATGTATTATTTTATTATTTCACAAGCTTTTCACTACTTTCAAAACAAAAAATCAATCCTATTCCCAGATCCAATCAACTTAATTCGTTTCAAAGCGTCGGGCTGTCAAAAACATAACCTAAAAATCGGGCTTCAAAGTAAAAAGGTTTTAGTAAAGTGGAATATTTCGGAGGCTTATTGTCGGCGCGTCCGAATGACGGTCCTCGGTAATCCCTCAGGACTGATGACAATCGCATTTACGAGTTGACGCTTTGATTATATTGATCCTAATTTTGGCTCCGTTTAAGCTGATAATAACAGATTAGAGAAAGTAATTATATTGGCTTGTAAAAAGAAAACTCGCGACTTAGTTCACTTTGCCTATTCTTAGGTGTGTGGCATTCCTTATCCAAATGGTTGGTAGACTCTGACTTATGTTAGGGAATTAAAAATAAATATTAATTAGAATTTGGTTTCTTCAGACGCAAACGAATCGCGAAACACATATTTATCAAAATAAATGCCATAGATTTATATAATAATACCATACCAAGGACACATAAATGATTACTCTTTAACCGACTTCAAAAAAGGAGGAGGCTCTCAATTCGTCGGTATGTTTCTATGGTTTATGCGATTATATTTGAGGCAATCGCCAATTTTGATAATTACTTTAGGCTAAGTAGTCATAAGTCTTTGAATTCAAGGGTGTGCCAAAAAATCGTTAAGTTTAACATATCGCTTACTTTTTGTCCGAATAAAAGCTTAAATATTATTTTATCAATATGATTTCCTGTCCGTTTGATATATTTCGCCTTCTCTCTAAAACATTTTAACGTCAATAATAAGATCTCTTCATTTATTCGTTAATTGATTTGTCTTTTATGGCGTGCTTTCCGCGCTCACCTGGCAACATTATCACCACACGACTTAACAGCAACGTGACGTTATTACCGCAAGAGGGGTCAACTAGAACTGGTCGTGAGCGGATGCCGGTTGACTTTACGAGGCACGGTTGAAACGTCGTCGGCGCTGTTTTATCTGTAATCAGGCAACACGGCACGCATTGCGTACCTGTGCATAATATTTTATAAACCGACCTAACAGATAACGTTAGAGTATTTAACCGATATGGAGACGGCATATGCATCAAGCATATGACAGCAGAGATAAGATCTATATCGTGACAGATCGTCGCAAAGCAATGCGATGTTGTAATAATATCACAACATTAAAATTTTCATTGTCGACAAACTTGTGAGTGAAATTTTGATTTTTCAAGGGAACAAGTCACTGAACGAGCAAGTGTAAATTATTTTTCATGCCAGCATATGTAATATAAGTATTAGAAAACGAATTATAGCTTAGTGTACCTCAGTAAACAGATGATACCGCACTGCGCCCGATACATGGTAACTAATAAGAAAATAAAATTGCGTGTGTACAAAGTACACATGTCAGAAGTGAAACCTGCATTGTGCATGAACCTCTAAACTGCATATGAAGTCCTGGTACATGTTGTTAGAATGACACATGATTTCAACCGCTATGAAAGACATTACTAACACCGCTACCATATTTATGTTCTATGTCGTGCGTATGACATAAGAATATGTTAAGGTATCCCTACTCGCGTCATACATAAAAATAAAATAGTATGCATATTTCTGTCTCATTCTTTTCCGGCTTCATCCTACACATTTTTGTATTTGTGTCTCTTACCTGGTTTTTTCAGTTGCATCCGGTTTGAAATCACAACGATTCTTAAGAAGTTTCACTTCCATAATAAGGAGCCTGTATTCTATGTTTTCCGTCACGGATGCATGAGTGTATCACCCGAGTTAAAAAACTGGAATCGCTTTTTTTAACTATTAAGTCTAAGGTCTAGGTAAGACCCTCCCAAGAAGACTCCGAGCTTCAGCATTTTATGCATGAAGAAGACAAGCTTTCATAAAAATACATGAATATGTTCGTTTTTCTTTTTTTTTGGTATAGGAGGACAAACGAGCGTACGGGTCACCTGGTGTTAAGTGATCACCGCCGCCCACATTATCTTGCAACACCAGAGGAATCACAACAGCGTTGCCGGCCTTTAAGAAATGTGTACGCGCTTTTTTTGCGTCGGTTTAGTGTACATGAGTGTGTAATAATAAAAGCGACTGTTGGGAAAGTTCCGATTATTTAATTTTTATTATTAAATACTTTAATACTTACTGAAGCAAGTCGAAACGTTTTGCGTATATCTTGTTAAATACTTAAACAATAAATGATAGTTTAAATGAGCTTCTTGCAACATTATTTCATTAAAGCTCTATTTTTCGAAGTGGTGGCAAGTGGTTAAATGTACCTTTTTTTTAAATATTGACACACTTTTACACAAATTATCTTGCCCCAAACTAGGCATGGCCTGTACTATGGGTACAAGACAATGATATATTTAATACAATATACTTACTTAAACTTACATAAATAAACATCCATGACTCGGAAACATCATCTAAATGATTGCACCTACCGGGATTCGAACCCGGGACCTCTAGCTTAGTAGTCAGGGCAACTAACCATTCGGCGATGCGGTCGTCACTTATAGCTGTCATTGATAGTGTTCATGAGCCATGGAAATCTTAAGCTGTGATACGTGCATAAAAGTATGTAGCTTTTTTAGAGGGTAATGCCCCCAAATGGCATGTCCGTTTAGTTAAATAGTCTAAGCCGTCATACTATAGGATAGGAAAAATGTCGTGCCGTTGAAGTTTAATAGTCCTGTAATGTTAATTTTTCGAGTTATATCGTTATGGTTAATCTGCTAGTTGATCTATTTCTAAGTTTAAAATTGTTTATTTATGGCAAAACTTTAGCTGAGCTAAAGTAAATTTGTAAGTATTAAATGACTTAAATACTGGGCTGTCATGCTCGGCTATGTTAAGCTCGTTTGGTAAAATTCAAAATCAGTACAAGTAAATTTTATCAGAGTAATTAACATGATTCTATTACTTATATTATATTGTAAATGATACTTTATGACACTAATAATAGCTGTATTAACGTACTATCAACCAATCCTTTATCAAGTTTTCACTTCTGTAGTGATCACATCGTTTTTTATCTATAAAATCCTCAGTTAATAGCGTTTTACGTTTATAATATCATCTATCATCTCATATAAATCTCATCCTACTAATATCTTCTCATTCTTGGCGTGCGTCCGTGCAGAATGGGATGTCGCTATGCCAACTTAATGGCTGACAGGTTTGCCCTGCATGTCTCAGTATGACAACTCTCTATGTTATCCCTACCTTAACATTTTATTGAGATATTAACCTTTAGTTGCAAATGCAACGGGCAAGTACTAGTATAATCTGACCTGTAGTAATTAAAAGAATTTGTTTACAAATTTTTAACAATATTGTTTGTTAATTTATCACAGTAATACCTCCGTAATACATGCTTCGATAGATACAATCAAATAATTCACAGCTTCACACGTAACGTCATTTGAGAGCAGCAAATCCAATTGGTCGATATGCTAGGGCTGCCAATGTTGTACCGATTAAATAATATTTTTTTAAAAGACAACCTAAAGATTACTTTTAATGTTAGAATTAAAAATAAAGTGTTTGTTATAAATCATTATTGAGTTGTAATTACGTGCTGAATGTGCTGAGAAGTAAGATCATATAACAAGTAGAAATTCCACGTGTACTATTTTTCATTGCGCTGTGATCTGTGTGACATCAAAAAGTATTCGATAGGAATATTTTGAGAAAATAAATGCTTTATTCTTTTTAAGTAGATTCCGAAGTTTCGAACTATATTTCTTAAATAAGACGTGTTTCAAATTCAATTAGTAAATCTCTTCAAATTTTAAATTGGTGATATGACATACGGCTCCGTACCATCTTACAAGATAAAAACACTTCGTACTTTTAAAATTATTTGGAGAACAAACTATTGTTTGAAAGCGCGAAAAGAAAATGTAAACATAACATTTGGATTATACCATCTTAGTTTTATTAGTCGTAGAAATAGTAATAATCACTGTGTCAAAATTTTAGCTACTTATTGCTGTTTGTGAGGGATATACCATCAGCGGTGCTGGGTAAAGATACTCAAACGTAACTTGATCGGTGACACAGTGAATGTTGTTTTATAATAAAAAAAAAAAATATTGTTTAATATTAGATTCTCCCAAACATTCTTCTGTGTTTAAGGTAAACAAAGTGCTGTCAATTTACCACCTCAACAGAACTAAATGCAAGCATATCTTGAAAGAGGTTACAGAAATTGGAGTATACCTCTACTGAAAAACTTCAACACTAATAGTAACTGAAAGTAGGGTACGCCCACACACACACAAACACTCTCACACACATACACACACACTCAAAAACACACACGCATATTACTAGTTATTTACAAATTTAAGTCAAAATACTAGCTGTTAAAAAGTATAACACAACTGTACTGTTTTAGCTTTAAGATCTTTGTGAGGAGAAAATAAATAGATATGGTATATATTAGGGTACAGTTGACAACCCTAAGGCTAGTCGTATTCGTATAACCTAGAAGGCACAAGTTACCTATGTTGCCCGATAACAAGAAATATATTGGCGCTACTTTTATTGTAAGTTATTGACTCGGGTATTATTTATGAGCGAACAGAGAGCCTTACAGGCCCTTTTCGGTCAGACCGTCTGTATTAAGATTCTTTATTGGAAGATCTGCTTTGTGCCCATTTAGTATAGAACTCACGTTGTAGTTTTATATGGATAGTGAAGTAATACGGGCGAAAGAATATTAGAATGGATTAATCAATAATATTTTTATTCCATATGTTATCTTAGTTATACAGATCGACAGTATGGGCAAATCTGATACTAAACTACATTTTTTTTATGAAAATAAGGGACGAGATGAGCAGGACGTTCAACTAATGGTAATTGATACGGCCTACCCATGCAGTGCCGCTTAGGATTCTTGAAAATCCCAAAAATTCTAAGCGGCACTACAATTGCGCTCGTCACCTTGAGACAATATAAGATGTTAAGTCTCATTTGCCCAGTAATTTCACAAGCTACGGCGCCCTTCAAACCGAAACACAGTAATGTTTAAACATTACTGCTTCACGGCAGAAATAGGCGCCGGTGTGGTACCCATAATCTAGTAGTCTTCCTGTCTAAAGAAGCCTAACACTGGTAAACTACATACAAACATCTGTCTTTAACCGTGTCGTCGATTTTAGTGACAAAAAAACTGCATTCACAGATATAAATAAAAGCAACCTTGATAAAGTTATCACTTCTGTCGTGTTGCAAGATACTTGGAGCACGTGGCCAAAGGGCCACGTGCAAAGGTAAGCAGAACTTCTTCCTTACTAGCGTTGTCTCATGCAGGTTAAGCCCGATGCGCGGGTAGGGTGTAAACATCGTATCTATATACCAGTGGGTGGCTCCTTTGCACAGCAGCAGCAGTAATGTGTAAACAGTCTGAAGGGTTCCGTAGCTAGTAAAATTACTGGGCAAATGAGACTTAACATCTTACGTCTCAAGGTGACCAGCGCAATTGTATTGCCGCTGAGAATCTTTGTGTTTTCAGAAGAATGCTGAGTGGCACTGCATTGTAATGGACAGGGCGTATCGATTACCAACAACTGAACGTCCTGCTCGTCTCGTCATTTATTTTCATGAAAAAAAAGTATAAATACAGAACTCTTCGATGGATTGATTGTTCGTAGCATCGCAAATATCAAATCTATAAGACACAAGTAAACTTCTGTCTTTTTATGCCTTTTTTGTTAAAAAAGCTCTTACCTATTTAATTTTAACATGAACATCTACCTGGAACATATGAACACAACAGAACAATGAAATTTTAATATTAATGATATTTGTCTTACCTATCACAAAATAATTGAGAATTAATTTATAGCATATTGAAACAAAACTATTGTATTCAAAATATTAATTTTTAAATAACTCAGAAATGCCAACCCATTCAGATTTGGCACTCTGTCCTAAACGTACCATCATTCCGTATTCCCACTTGTGTCGCCTAGTTATAGCATCTTCGATGTAAGTATATCTTATATATAAAATTCTCGTATCACAATATTAGTTACCTAACTCCTCCGAAACAGCTTTACTGATTTTTACCAAATTTTATATGCATATTCAGTAGGTCTGAGATACTACTATCTATTTTTCGTCCCCCTAAATGTCAAGGGTAGTCCATTCCAAATTTTTATTTTAATGTTTTGACATTTTTTTGTTATGTTATATGGCAATACGACTTTTGCTGGGTCATCTAGTAACATATACTTTTTTTTACTTACTTTCCGCGTGGTATTAATCACACGTCCTTTTTTATAAGTACAACCGTTGGAAGGCGCAAATAGTGACAACCCTTGCTGCTATCTATCGATCTGACGACTGCGTCGATATTGTAACAAAAAATAAAATCACGAAACTTTTCTACTTTCCAACTTTACGTCGTTTGACTAAGATGTCCTACCATATTATCTGAGTTCGCTGTAGTTGAATCTTATACTTGTAGTCCACATAACATAAGATATATTTTTTAAAATCTATATTAATATTATTTAGATAATATTGTTTATTTATTTTTTGTGGAAAAGGTCAAAAATGCGTACGTACAGGTCACTGGATGGTACGTGATCACGGCGGCGAATACTCACTCGTAGCACCAAAGGAATCACAAGGTCTTTGCCTTTTTTTTGTGTTTCTGGTTCCGTTTCCTCTCTCTCTCTCTCTCTCTGAGCGCCATTTGTCTCAATAGCGGTGGTAATGCTTTAATTGACATCAAAATAAGTATTCTAATGCAATAAATTTTGTGAAACTAAATTGTAATATACTCAATATTATGTAATTTGAAATACTTTGTAATCAGCGTTACATTAATGACGAAACTCCGAGCAATGCAGGTGTGCCTATTTAATAAAGTCGTTATTAAACAAGACTATATCCAATTTTAAACCTTTGGTTAGTTGATCGTGGGGTGTGATTTAAGATTAGGCACGCTTCCTGTTACCCTAGTATAATAAGCCGTACACTAATATGAAATTACTAACAACTAAGCTGGCTGGGTCGTGCCTTAAATCTGTTGCTAGTATTAGTATTATATATTGCTTCACTATTCTACTTTGACTGTTTAAATTAAGCAACATCCAATAATATTATATATTTAAAAAAGAAGATAATTTAATAAACGCCCGCATCGCGTGACTCGTAAGCGTCATAATTGGGAGGCATTTTGACATAAAGTATGTATTGTATAGTTACGCGCGAGTTTTAATCACGCGATCCTTTTTTACATCATTTCAGCCTCTCAGGGTAAACTCTTAACACTCGGTTGTATTGTGAGTATAAGGCGTTCTCTTTCACTCGCTTCGTCACACACACTCTTTCCCTCTAGTTTTTTTTTTGCCGTCGTTCGTTATATCTAGAAGCAGCCTGACGTATCTGCTTTGTTGTTTAATTAAAGACAAATGAGTAAGAAGAAAGTAATAATTTTATTGCATATCTGGCAAAAAAAAATTGTCTGGTGTTGCAAGAAAACGATCAAGATTATAAAAAATATAAATTTTGGCTTACAAATACTAATTATGTATTTTTTTATATTTCCTCATCCAGGTATTTCTCTCAAACCCACATCCAGCCTTATTAAAATCGATACAGCAGTTTAACAAGACTTCAGTAACAAACACAGGTAGAAGTAAAGAATGTATAGTATATCTTTTGGTGGAACACAGCCGTTCGAAGTGGCCATGCGACTAAATGTATTGGTTCAAATACAAGTGAACTTTACAATATGTTTGGACTTCCCGTAACAAGTTATGTACTTTGAGGGGCGGCTTGTTCTAGTTTTAGGCCCATTAAGTTTTTCTTTGACAATGTTAAGTTAGTATGTTATTGATGTGTGTATTTGAATTATTATAATAAAACATGGAATTTTTTAGAAGTTACCTTGTGGAACTCAGCTATTTATACTTAAGTAACATATATATACAATAAATGTAATTGAAGTAAATGTTATGTAAATAATATAAAATAGCGGCCAAGTGTGTGTCGTACACGTACGCTTACTCACCGTCATACAGGAAAATATTACACTTTGTACTTTTAAAACAAAAGTGGGGCGCTCTTAACAATATGTGCAAAAAATTACTTGTAATTAATTAGCAATAGAAATATATCAGTGTCACTACTGAGCCGTAGCTATAGGGGTCCCGATGGTCACCATTCAGGTACGGAATTTGAAAATTTGCAAAATAAAAACCTCTCAAAACTAAACTAATAAAAAAAAACTCATTAGTTAATCTTTAAAAATGGATCGGGCGAAACCTTCGATCAAAAATGTACAAGACTTGAAGGTGACGGCTAGAGAAATACGGCCACACACATATGTACCTATACGTGCGTGGGAGAACATCTTTACCAGAGATACAGCAAGGTAGAAAAGATATACAAATCTATAGTTACTGTAACCCATTTTGATTGACAAGTCGTAAACAGTCAGCCACGCAAGATATCGCTACCGCTAATCAAAATTGGCCACGCATTATTTATCACTCAGTTTGTTTATATGATAGAAAATTCTAAGCCTGAGATCTATAGAGCGTACTTAGCTTTTGCTCAGACTTAACTTAAGTAAAAACTTATATGAGTGTGATTAAACGCGAACCTGACTTTTGCGTTGGTCTGTCTTAGCTTAAGCTCAACTAACCTTATACAGGTCAGCGTTAAGCTCAATATAATTGAGTCTCGTGCCAGAATTTTGGCGAGTCAACATGTTCTGAGGATGCCTCGTGTAGAGGCGAAACACGTGTCGAATTGTTTAAAAGACAAATACTGTCGGAATTATCACTAAAGAAATTCTCAAAACATTTGTAAAATTATGAATTTCCGCATAGTAACGCCTTAATAATAATATATTTATATTTTTTCATATAGCTGTCAAATGACTATAAAACCGTAGCTTACACTCAGCTAAAGTTTACGTAACTAAAGTCTGAGCAAAGACTAAGCACGCTCTCTAGATCTCTACTTTAGTCTATGATCCTCAATTTCTGTGTGGCTTTAAGACGAAATGAAGAACGAAGCCTATAGCTGTACCCCAGAGCAATATACCTTCCTTACATAACCTGAACCATATATCTTACGAACACCATTAAAACAATTTATCGCCGCTGTCATAAACGTGTATTATTTTGTCCGTGTTGTAGCTCAGGTGCGATGTAGGGCAAATCGAATAAGAGCCAGACGCATTGAATTCCGATACTCCATTACGCTTTCTGTTTTACGAGTGTTCGTTACCTCCGTTTACATATCGGGGGACCGGGTTTATGGCTGTAATATTCTTTGTTATGACTGAATGTGAAATTAATGGAGTGCTTTCAATTAAAACATGTGAGGTTTTATGTCTAGCTAGCGCACTTACTGCGGATATGTCTGTGTAAGTATTAAATGAATGCAATTTTATAGCTTATCTATTTCGTTGCATTTGCAAAAATGGGCTTTAGACGTTTTGTTTTCTACAGTTAAGTAAGTAATTTCATATTCTGAAGGAAAATTTTATAGTTAATATTTATTTTTTTTCCGATGAAATACGAAATCTAATTAGTATGAACCTTCTATTATATCATAGAACATTCATAACAGCGAAACGATAAAGTGATGTGTTTTTCATGACTGTTAAACTATTATTAATGACGCAAAATTTCTGATCCCTTGTTTAAGAATATTGCGAATACTAAGGAGTATAGTTAAAGTTTATATGGGGAAGAACATAAGATAAACCTTTATTTAAAATATATAACATAATGACTGCTAAGTGTTAAAAAGGACTGAACTGACTATGATGAAATGGAAATTAAGTTTTATCCTAAATATTAAAAGAACTTAGGTCGAATGACGATTACTTTATATTATTTTAATGCATTTCAAAACTATTGTATTACATTAGAAACTTAGTATTCACGAATATAAATTGAAGTCATTATCGTTATTCTAAAATAGTTTCCATAAAGATTTCATTGAATGCATAGAATGTTTAAGGTATACCAAATGGAAAAAGATGAGAAACCCAAATATTTCAAGCTATTAAGCTATGTCTAATAGTACTCAATACTAATGTAATTAAAGCACAAGAAACAATAAATACAATGAGTTAATATCCATTGAGTGTGAAAATAAAATAAAGCCCTTATTGAATACATTTTCGCGGTTCCACTAAGCCAATGAAGCGTTTAAAAGCTAGATTAGATAAACGGCAGTCCTATATAGATCTGGGTCATTCAACAGGTATTCACTGTAGCACCTTAGGCTTTTAGACATCTATTGGCTTTATGTTAGAATAATACAGCATAAAGGTTTGGATGATTCATTAATGAGACTTAATGAAATTTGTTATATTTTATGGACTAGCAGACCGGAAGTGCAACATTTTTTTCGTATAATTATTATGTAGGTAGTTTGAAAAGTTAGGATAAATTAGATCAAGTTAGGATATCATCCTCACCATCTGGATGTGTGGCGGTCCTCCACAGTGCGGTTTTCAAGGAGCTTCCTTCCACGTACTATAAAGCTGTGGAATGAACTTGCTTGTGCGGTGTTTCCGGGACGATACGACCATGGGTAACTTTAAAAAAGGCGTACCAACTTCCTTATCGCCCGACAACACTCCTGTGATTCCTCTGGTGTTGCAAGAGAATGTGAGCGGCGGTGATCACTTAACACCAGGTGACCAGATACAAACCTAATGTGATTTTCATTAATTTTGCTTTATATTTATAAACTACAAATTTTAAAAGCTATCAAAAATAGGCTGGCTCTCTGCGTACAATGTGTAAAATGTACTTATATTTGGAATTTATAATATATATTTTTCTATTAAAATTTTATTATAATAGATTGCAATTTAAATCCTCCATAGAAAACGCATACGTATTTATCACTCAGGTATATTTAGGCTTTACGCTTTAAAATTACATCGTGAACAGTTGTATTGGTACCTTTTAGCTTTTTAGCGGCTGCTTTTTACAAATTTTGAGGTCAGACGTCAATTCTTATCTTAGGAGCTCTATGTGGTTAGTCATTAGAACAACCACTGATAATATCTGTATGAGTACCTAAAAATCCTTTGGTTTTAAAATTACACGATGACGAAGTTCTTTCAAATGCATAAAAAGGCATAAAAGGCATTTATTTTCTCAAAATTGATTCCTTTATAATTCTTTTTGATGTCATTTCTAATATACCAGATGCTACTACCGCTTCGGAAACAAATAGCGCTCTGAGAGAGCGGCGCAAGAAACTCTCCCAGCTTTCTGTTTTTGCGCTCGTTTTAATGACATATACAATATACTTTAGTTTTCACAAATGTTCACTAAGGCGACATGCTTTTAATTCGGGTCAAAACCAACAAAGACTTCAAGCTAACACCAATTTGTTCCATTATGTTCGGTTGCTTCTATCTCGTTCTCTTTGCCGGAGTGCTAAGTAAGCAATCAACAAACTCGACTAGAATCCATCCTATTTAAAACACCGTCTTACCATGTCAAAGTTTACAGTCGAAGCGACAAATTACTTCGCGCGCGATGCTTTCCGATTTTATTCCAAGAAAAGCGATGACGGCGCTCAATTTGTTTTCGCAGCGCTCCTCAACGTTTCCTGTCAGATAAGTGACGTTGTTGTATTCAGAGTTTATTGTGAGGGATTCGCAGCTTGGCATTCGCCTTTCTTTCGTTCAATTTTTCGTTTCGAATGTCTTGAGTACCAGATTATTTACCCAATTTGAATGCAACAACATAGGCTCTTTAGTAGTTAAGTCCATACCCATGTAATGCTGGTGAAGTAATTCTAATAGTAATGTAATGTTGTGTGGAAGAATGGAAGGCTTCTTTGCACAGGATGCGAACCGGGTGGGTATCACAGCGGTGAATTTTCTACCGCGAAGCAATAATGTTTGCACGTTGTTTCGGTTTGAAGAGCGCTGTACCTAATTAAATTACTGGGTGTATGAGACCTAAGATCTTATGTCGCAAATTGACGAGATTGGGTTCAATCACAAATCCTGAGCGGCTCTGGATTTTAATTTCCAAGGCGTATAACTAGCCATTAGATGTGTTTTAAGAAAATACTTTACTCATGTCATATAAGTTTGCATCATCATAATATTATTATCTACATGTTTTTTTACATTTAAAGCCCTAGCGGGACTGTACCACCTAGAACAGTTTACAGGTTGTCATTGTCATTTAAATTTTAATTACGCTATCAATCCAGATTTACACGACTCCCGATTAAGAGCAGCCTGCCTTTTCTTATACAGAAGAACGGGCAAGAGGCTCACGTGATGGGAAATGGTGAAGCGACCGCCCATGGATGTCCTCAAGTTCAGAATCTGTATGCTCTAGGTTTGAGAGTCCCTAAATCGTATCGGTTCGGGAACACTGCAGTCGGTAATTGATTCCACAAAGGGGCTATACGACGCAATGAATTTCTTGCAAAATGATGCGGAGGGAATTTCACATTTTGACCTAATGGCTGGTAGTGAAAATCGCCTGCTTGTCTACCTTAACAACTCCTGTTAGCACTCCCGTCATATATGAGATAGAAGATGTGGGGTCTAAATCTCTACGCAATGCCAATAATCAAGCTGATTGGAGATGAGTTGATTCGAACAGCCCCTCGTTATATGCGTTCAAACGGAAGACGCTCTCCAGTATCAGCGACCGTCAATTATCAGAAAACAGTACTCCACAGGTGGTCGAATTTGCACCTTATAGAGTTAAGTAAGTGGTTTGAAGTACTGTCTCGCGTTACTGAGTATATAAAACTTTTAAGAGGCCAATTTGGTCGTCTCTTTGCCAAGTGACGACAGAACTGAACATCGCTCGTTATTCAACGTTGAGTGTACATACTTAATTGCACTCATATTTATTTTTTATATAAAAAAAAAGAATTGTCCTTACACAAAATTATTTTCAAAAGTAACATTCGAACGCTTTATCGCAAGACAAATAAAGACGAATCTCTGAATTCTTTTGCTCATAGATAATGACGATATAAACAAAGCTTCTTTATACGGTACAGAGAATTCTGTATAAGGAAATGACAAACAGACGATGTCGTCAAATGATCAGGAGAACCCAATATCGTTTGAGCGGAACGGTTTTTTATCGAGAGAATTTTATACACAAGGAAATGGTTTTTGTTTTATATCATACGGCCGGGTAGTTCTGTGAAATACGGATTTGAAACAATGACGATAACTTGTTTAATATCATGGTTTTTGCCTACATTTCGTTTATACTTGAATTTTGGTATATTTATTTATATATATTATTGTAATATGCAACATTTATTTTTCTATTTTCTTATTATTAAATGTATAGTTAATGTTAAAATGTATATAAAAATATAATAATTTTTTTATTAGTTCCATCATATTATGAGATATGTACCTCTTTTTGGGTAAAAGACTCCTCCATCTTTCAAGTTTCTCTGTCTATTGTGTGGAAAATTTCATCAGCTATACGAGCTATTCATCCAACATTTCTTTTTACATCGGTATTTTATGTTATGTTCTGTCCACCTACTTTAAGTGTTTCGTGAAATGTGACTTATACACTCCCTGTATTACAAAAATGGTCCTCTGACAGAGGCGAAACATACTGGTGTATGATCAAATTTCGGTATCCAGCACGTTTGAAGTATAGCTGCCGGTAAATAAACTTTCGTGTGACATTCCATCTTTTAGTTTCTGAGACTTCTATTATTAAGCTGTACAGTGTGGCCCTTACTGTCCTGTAAGATAAAAGTGTGGCCAATAAAAACATTGATTTACTACTCTTAGGCTAAACCAGACATTTATGCGTCGGAGTGTTCCTAAGAGCTGTATAACCTGATTTCTGCTTCCGAATTCCATCTTCGCACGACACGCAACAAATTAGGATATCATCCCCACCATTTGGATGTGTGGCGTTCATCTACAGTGCGGTTTTCAAGGAACTTTCTTCCTCGTACGACCAAGCTGTTGAATGAGCTTCTTTGTGCGGTAATTCCAGGACAATACGACATGGGTACCTTCTAAAAAAGGGGGTACACTTTTTAAGGGCTACGCTCGTTTGTACTCTCTTAATCCCTTAAAATTATAGTCAAAAATAATGAAATATACCGCCGAAGTAATAGCTGGCGTACAATATTAGCAGCAATAATTGCGCTAAGCCGATAAGGAAATTCCCTTTCAAGTCTTTT